>NC_057803.1:368044303-368235930 GCF_018294505.1 Triticum aestivum
TGAATTGGTGGTGAGGGTTTTCTGTCACACGAAGAATTTTGGAGGCGATGGTTTGCTATATCCAACCATGTGTGATTGATGCAATACGAAAAATGAAAGTCATTACACACGGTTCCAATTTTGGGAACCGTGTGTGATTGACGTACTAACTCCGTCCTGGTTTATTGGTCCTCTTTGTAATTTTTACCAAATTTTGACCAAATATTTAACTAAGAAATGTTTATGCATGTCACCAAAAATTATATCATTGAACACTATGCTCAAATACCCATCCAATGATATAATTTTTGCTGACCTGCACTAACATTGTGTCAGTTAAACTTTTGGTCAAAATTTAACACAAATTACAAAAGGGGACCAATAAACCAAGACGGAAGTAAATTCCATCAATCGAACTGATTGCATCCATATCCCACGGTTAGACATAAGTAAACATAGATTAAACATACTCAGACATAGATAATAAGCGTACGCGTACACAAGCATAGTTCACCCATAAGTACATAGTTCAACCGTCATTAAGCATACTCAAGCGCACATAGTTCTATCCCACACCTCATCTCATCTGCCGGCACGATCCTGAAGCTTCTCCAGGTACTCGGCGTACGAGCTGTGCGCCAGTCTGGGAGAATACTTCTTCTTGAAGGAGCTAATGGCCTGTGACACCCCAAGACTGGAGCTTCAGGTGCCTTCCATGAATTCCGGGTTTCGTCATGTGATTTGTTTGGTTCGTTGCATTCATCATTGCATCATGTCATCATGCCATCTTTTTTCTTAAATCTAACTAAAACTCATCTAAATAAGTTGCATAGATCGTCGATCTATTTAAATCGAGGGAACTCACATGGTGGTTTCTCTTTAAAACATACCCTCCCAATATTTAGGGAGCTATATAAAATATTCCATTAGTTTGGAATTAACCGCAACAAACTTGCATTATAAATCCCTCTCGTTTCTAAACTATTTTTGCATCCATGATCTTTCCTCCAAGGCCCTTCTCCAAGTGCAAACCATTTCACTTCTTCCTTCTTTCAAATTTCACCCATTTATTGCAAGTGGCGTTCTCCTCTTTCTTTAAAATGTTCAACTGTTCCCTATAAATGCTAGACCGTGCCAAGACCACCTCCTCCAATTTTCAGGTATTTTGGAAGTGTTTTGGTTGGGCTAAGGATTTATTCGAGTTTGAGTTATTTTCAAACTTGCATAAAAATTGCAGCCTCTAAAAAATTGCCAAAGCATTTTATTCAAATATCTCAGAAACTAAGGATCCCAGGGATATTTTTATATACCCCATACCCTTCTCCTTACCCCCTGATCTTTTCTTTTGACTTCCGGTTATTTTCTTAAACAGTATATGAGAATTAAGAGGGGGAAGGTAGTGCATATCCCATCTGGCCCTCCAACCAGTAGCAGTAAATTGGGCCGGCCTCTAAGGCCCATCTTCTCAAGGAGGCAACAACCCAGTCCCTCTCCTCTAACCTAGCCCGACCCCTGTCCTCTCGATCTCTCCCTCTCGATCCCCATCTCCTTCCCTCGCGCCGCCACTCACACCACACGCCATGAGAGCCCCCGTGCCCGATCCCTTTCCTCCTCCCGTCAACCCTCCATCGCTCGCCGCCCCGCCTCCAAGTCTGCCGCCGCCGAGCGCCGCCCTCCACTACCTCCCCGCTAGGATCCCTCGCAAGATCCTCCTCGTCGTCTTGCCTGGTCGCTGGCCCCTGCTCCACCTCGTCGCTGCTTCATTCTCTGCCATCCCCTGTTCGTCATCTGCCAGGAGCGCCACCACCTCTCTTCGTTGCCGCCAACAGGAGCTCCAAGCGCCATGGCCGCTCCCTTGGTGCTTCGAGCAGCGCCTCACCTCCTCCTTCCGGTGGCCTCAGCCTCGCGCGACGCGCCTTACGGGAGAGGAGCTCCCCGCAGCAGCGCTCGAACCCATCCAGCCACATCCACCTGAGCTCCCTGCCACGCCGAAGTCCTTCCGTTCCTGCGCCTCCATCGTTCCCCTGTTCCAGCGAAGCTGCTATCGACCTCGTCTCTCTGCGAGGGAGACGAGCCCTCGCTCGTTGACCTCGGCCTCCTCAAGCCCGGCGCCGCCACCGTCCCCTGCTTTTGTCGTGCGAGTATGCGAGGACGACGACCGGCGCCAAGTCCTGCTCGAGCACCCGCCTGCGTTGTTGCGTCGGTACACCGTGTCACTGCTCGTTGCTTGCCAAGACCGCCTTCGCCAAGTACACCATCGAAAAGACCACACGGATGCTCGAACCTATATTGAACGAAATGCCAAGACCTACGAGAACGACTTCATGGACCGATGAGTACCACGACGACCGTCGTTCGCCAAGTACACATTCAGATGGCCAAGTTCCTCTTCAAATGTACGACTACACGGTGTTGCGCCAAGTACCACGATGGCCGGAGCCCTCGGACCCGTCAAGTCTGTCAACGAACCGGGGACAACTACCGTTGTCCGAAGAACCGCAGGGCACACGCGCCGTGAACAGCTACGCTCGCCGTGGATCTGACAAGTTCGCGAGTACGACTACTTCCCACTACGACCCATGAACGTCTACTTCCGTCGACATCCCATCGAACCCGAACCGTCCGGAGATGCATGCTTCGAAGGTATAACCCCAAGACGACCGCCCGTGAATGAATGTATGTGTTGTATCAGATGCATGTTTGGATGTTGTATCCTCCCGCGAATGTTAGTTGTTTCCCTCGCTTGGCACCGTCGTCGACCCGTGGGAACCCGGTATCCGGGATCACCCCACCATCCTGGCATGACATGCTCCTGCCACTTTTCCTTTTGCACCGGTATCTCCATGAGCTACCGGAACTGATATGTTGTCGTGGCATCATTTTCGGATTCGTTGCCGTGGCACCGTTTCTGTTTTCGCCGCCATGACACCCTTTTCTTTCCGTCGTGGCGACCAAATGCCCCATATCATCATCATGTCAACTTTTTCATAAAATTTGCATAAACTTGCACATGTCATCTGCATCATGATAACAACATTTTAAAATGGGTAAACTTGTTGTTTGCATTAATTTGCTAAAGGCATATGGGGGTTTATCGGATTTGTTGTCTGTTATATCCGGCCCCATTTAAGCTGTTTAGATAGTATAGTTTTCTTATACTTCAACCTCTTGCCATGTTAACCAACATTTAATATTGTTGGGTACATAACCAAGATCGAACTAAATAAGTCATGTGGAGTTTCGTCAATATGCAACTCGTTGCATATTGAGCTCCACTTAATTTGTAGGGTTGTTTGTGTGCTTTGCCATGCCATGCCTGATTAAACCGGACATGCATCATACTTGCTTGTGCATCATGCCATGTTTATGTGATGGTTGTTTACCATGTTGTTTGCTTCTTTCCGGGTTGCTTCTCGCGTTAGCTTCGGTTTCATTCCATAGTTGTGAGGATTCGTTCGACTACGTCCGTTTGTCTTCTTCATGGACTCATTCTTCTTCCTTGCAGGATCTCAGGCAAGATGACAAAACCCTCCAAATCGCTTCTATCTTTGCTTGCTAGTTGCCCGCTCTTTTGCTATGCCGCGATACCTA
Source organism: Triticum aestivum (assembly GCF_018294505.1). NCBI lineage: Eukaryota > Viridiplantae > Streptophyta > Magnoliopsida > Poales > Poaceae > Triticum > Triticum aestivum. Next base: position 368,047,874 of record NC_057803.1, read on the forward strand.
CCACTTGTTATATGCCATGCCATCTTTATAGAGTTGCTTACCATGTATTTTTGTGATATGTGTGGTGACTAGCACAAGCTTGCAAAGTAGTGCATTCGTTAATGCTGATTTCAGGGACTTAAAATTTCTCCAAGTCCTTGATCTGAGTTTATCAATATTCCATATATTCATGTTGTTTCCTAGTGATCCGTGCCTCTTTGGAGGATGATCAGTAAGGATGATTTGTTAACATTGTGGTGCTCTATCCATCCATGTCTTTGTTTGCAATTATGGAGCACCCTAGCTTGAGTCAATCGAGCTCTCCTTTTGCTATTTCGTGAATCCTGGCAGATTGTTTACTTGTTAGCGATTTTGCCGAGGATGTTGTTGTTGATCTGTGCATGCTATGTTGTTGTTCTTGCCATGTCTAGCTTATATAATATGTATTCTTGATGGGTGTATGTTTAGATTGTCATGACTTGCTCTGTAGTGAGTGCATCGAGCTCGTAAACATGCCTACTCGTTAACATATTTGCATGCTCCAGTTTTTCTCTAAGTCTGTAACCTGATTATGTTTTTGCCATGTTCTCATGCTTGCAATTGTATTTTCTGATCCCTTTTGGCTCAAGGTCACTAAGGGACTTTTGTTAAGTGCTTTGAGTAGCTTCATGTCATGCCTTGGTTTGCCATGTTAAGTTCCTGTAGCATATAGTTTTCATGCTCCAAAGTGTGCTACCTGATCTGAAATTCCAGACTTGTGTTAATTTCACTAAGTCAACCTGTTTATCAATTGCACTTTTGCCATGCTTGTTTGAACCTGTTAATGGATGAATTGGCCGTAGCTCAGTGTTCATATTTTGTCAAGATTCATGAGTGGATCCCTACCATGTATTTTGTTGTCATGTTTGAGTGCTGTAGCATGTTTATCTTGATGCATTTAGATGGCTACTTGTTGTTTATCACAGACCGGTGCCATATTTGTTTTGCTTGCCATTTCCAAACCGTGCATCCAATTCCGGTGTTCTTTATATAGATTTCAACCGAAATCACCTTAACTTTCCAGTGGCACTCTTGGATTTCCATGTTTAGGCCAGGTTCAATCATTCCTTGTCAAATCTTGCATACGCATCACATATCGTATCCCGCATAGCATACCATGTTTGCATCATGTTTGTTTGAGTTTTGCACATGGTTGATTGTGTTCCTTTTGCTTGTTTGTCTTGTTTGGGTAGAGCCGGGAGACGAGTTCCCTAACTTGGATCCCGTTGAGTTTGCTTACGAGGATCAAGTCAACTCTGACAACTTTGCAGGCAAGATGATCATACCCTCGAAATCAATTCTATCTTTGCTTGCTAGATGCTCGCTCTTTTGCTATGCCTATGCTACGATGCCTGCCACTTGCTTATCATGCCTCCCAAATTGCCATGTCAAACCTCTAACCCCCCATGTCCTAGCAAACCGTTGATTGGCTAAGTTACCGCTTTGCTCAGCCCCTCTTATAGCGTTGCTAGTTGCAGGTGAAGATTGGAGACCGTTCCTTGTTGGAACATTGTTTATTTGTTGGGATATCACTATATTATCTTGTTATTTTAATGCATCTATATACTTGGTAAAGGGTGGAAGGCTCGGCCTTTTGCCTAGTGTTTTGTTCCACTCTTGCCGCCCTAGTTTCTGTCATATCGGTGTTATGTTCCTAGATTTTGCGTTCCTTACGGGGTTGGGTGATAATGGGAACCCCTTGACAGTTCGCCTTGAATAAAACTCCTCCAGCAATGCCCAACCTTGGTTTTACCATTTGCCACCTAGCCTCCTTTTCCCTTGGGTTTCCGGAGCCCGAGGGTCATCTTATTTAAACCCCCCCTGGGCCAGTGCTCCTCTGAGTGTTGGTCCGAACTGGGCAGCCTGCGGGGCCACCTCGGGGAAACTCGAGGGTTGGTTTTACTCGTAGCTTGACCTATCTGAGTGTGCCATGAGAACGAGATATGTGCATCTCCTATCGGGATTTGTCGACACATTCGGACGGTGTTGCTGGACTTGTTTTACCATTGTCGAAGTTGTCTTGTAGAAACGGGATACCGAGTCTGATCGGAATGTCTCGGGAGAAGGTTTATCCTTCGTTGACCGTGAGAGCTTGTGATGGGCTAAGTTGGGACTCCCCTGCAGGGATTTGAACTTTCGAAAGCCGTGCCCGCGGTTATGGGCAGATGGGAATTTGTTAATGTCCGATTGTAGATAACATGAACCTTAACTTAATTAAAATGAATCAACTGCGTGTGTTACCGTAATGGTCTCTTCTCTGGGGAGTCCGGGAAGTGAACACGGTGTTGGAGTAATGTTTGCCATAGGTTGTTCTCTAGTTCTTCGTTCGTGCTTTGCCTTCTCTTCTCGCTCTCTTTTGCGAATAGGTTAGCCACCATATATGCTAGTCGCTTGCTGCAGCTCCACATATTACCTTGCCTTACCTATAAGCTTAAATAGTCTTGATCGTGAGGGTGCGAGATTGCTGAGTCCCCGTGGCTCACAGATTACTTCCAAACCAGATGCAGGGCCCGATGACTCCGTTCTAGATGATGCGCTTGAGCTCAAGTGGGAGTTCGACAAAGACTTACGCCGTTACTATGTGTCTTTCCCTGATGATCATTAGTGGTGCCCAGTTGGGGCGATTGGGACCAAGTCGCTTGTTGGGGTTGATCTTTTATTTTGGTACCGTAGTCGGACCATGAGTGTATTGGATGATTGTAATGTTATTCATGTACTTTGTGTGACGTGGCGAGTGTAAGCCAACTATGTACCTTTCCCCTTATTATCTATTTACATGGGTTGTTGTGAAGATTACCTTACTTGCGACATTGCTTGAACGTAAGTAGTTTCAGGATCACTTCTTGATCACTTCTAGTTCACGACCATGCTTTGCTTCTCTTCTCGCTCTTATTTGCGTATGTTAGCCACCATATATGCTAGTGCTTGCTGCAGCTCCACCTCACTACCTTTTCCTACCCATAATCTTAAATAGTATTGATCTTGCGGGTGTGAGATTGTTGAGTCCTCGTGGCTCACAGTTACTTCCAAACAATTGCAGGTGCCGATGATACCAGTGCAGATGATGCAACTGTGCTCAGATGGAAGCTCGATGAAGATATTGTTCATTGTGTTGTTTCGTTCCCAGTTGATCAGTAATGGGGCCCAGTCGTTGCGATCGGGGATATTTTGCATTAGTGGTTGTCTTCCTTATTTTGGTTCCGTAGTCGGACCTTGATTGTATTCGGGATAATGTAATGCTATAGTTATGTATTGTGTGAAGTGGCGGTTGTAAGCCAACTCTTTATCCCATTCTTATTTAGTACATGAGATGTGTAAAGATTACCCCTCTTGCAACATGCCTACAATGTGGTTATGCCTCTAAGTCGTGCTCCGACACGTGGGAGATATAGCCGCATCATGGGCGTGACACGACCCGTCCTCTTGCATGCGCCAGAACACTTTGATACGCGTCATGAAACTTGTGGTTGCAAAATGGGCATTGATAGCCGCCGTTCCAGGTCCTAATACGCTTGTTATGCATTCCTGCATAAAGCTCCCTCATGATTTGCCTCTTGTACCTCCTCTAGCCATCTTCATCCTCGCTGTCCACATCGTCAGACGACACCTATACAAATAGTAAAACAAATTTGGCATCAAATCAATGTTTACATGCCGTGAAGTAGGATTATGAATTTATGGCTATTTATTTATACATATCCAGCGATTATGGTTCGATTTTAAAAACATTCGTCTATGTACAGACAAATATTGAAGAAAATAATGGCAAAACATATGTAGGTCATTCAAAATCAATTGTTAACTCCTGGCTAGGAATTATTAGCACGAACACTAGCCCTAGTCGGATTACTAGTAGAAATCATTTGCACAAATGAAACAACTAATCACTTATCACTTGTACCATTCAAACAGTCAATACACTACACGGATCTAACGAAACTTACTAAGATTTCATGGATTCGGAGAACATAACCGTAGGATTTCTATTCCAAAAAGGGGGAGGCAGGAGTAACCAGAGAAACCCTATGATCTATTTGACACATAAATGTGTATAGATGTCACGCCCAATATGCAATCCTATCCAAACGGAATTTGAAAATCCCATCCAAGGTTAGAGCCGCATATTGAAATGCTTTTGCAAGGTGGATATCATTACATCATACCATACATAATAGATGGGGATACATACAAGGCATACAAATTCCACAAGAATACATCAATACATCATATACGAGAACAACATCCGACTATGGATGAAACACAAACAGAAACTCAAACGACATCCACTCTGCTAGCCCAGGCTACCGACCAGGAACCTATCCCAAGATCGACGACGAAGAAGAAGAAGATCTCCAAAACAAGTAAACATCGCTCTCACGTCATGATCATTGCATTACCTGGACCTGCAACTGTTGTTATAGTAATCTGTGAGCCACGAGGACTCAGCAATCCCATTACCATGGGTATCAAGACTGGCAAAGCTTAATGTGTATGGAATGTATAAGTGATGAGGTTGCAACAAGTGACTAAGCATTATATGGTGGCTAAATTACGAGTACAAGAGTAATATGAGAAACTACGCAAACGACCGCAATCTAGTAATGATCAAGAAGTGATCCTGAACTACTTACGTTCAAACATAACCCCACTGTGTTCCCTTCTCGAACTCACTCAAAAAGAGACGGTCACGGTTACGCACGCGGTTGGTGTATTTAATTTGAGTTTAGTTCAAGTCCACTACAACCGGATATTAACAAATTCCCATCTGCCACATAACCATGGGCACGGCTCTCGAAAGTTTAAACCCTGCAGGGGTGTCCCAACTTAGCCCATGACAAGCTCACGATCCGCGGAGACAATCCTCTATCGCGGGACCCTCCGATCAGACTCGGAATCCCGGTCCACAAGACATTTTGACAATGTTAAAAAAATCAGCAAGACCACCCGGTGCGTCGATACCTCGATAGGATCCGCGCTTCTCTCGTTCTTAGGACAACAACATTTATGTAAAGTGGACGGTAGCCAAAACACCACCGAGTTGCCCCGACGCGGCACCGCCGACTGCTAGGTAGGTGGACCAACACTCATGTGGAGCGCTGGCCCGGGGGTTGATTAAGGGACCTTGGGGGCCGGCAAGTACCTATGGAAGTTTTAGTTTTTATTAGGAAAATGGTAAGACCAATGTTGGGCCTTGCTGGAAGAGTTTTATTCAAAGCGAACTGTGAAGAGGGGCCCATAAACCCTCACCGTGTTAGGGACGCAAAATCAAGAAACATAACACCGGTATGACAAAAAACTAAGGCGACAAGAGTGGAACAAAACACCAGGCAAAAGGCCGAGCCTTCCACCCTTTACCAAGTATATAGATGTATTAATCAAATAAGAGATATTGTGATATCCCATGATATCCATGTCCCAACGTTGAACAACTTTGCTACTGCACCTGCAACTCACAACTCTATAAGAGGGGCTGAGCAAAGCGGTAACATAGCCAAACAACGGTTTGTTGGGATGGTGGAAAGGTTATAGGCTATCATCGCAATTTAGGAGGCTCGATAAACAAGTGGTAGGTAGCACGACATAGCGATAGCATCGAGACAACTAGCATAACAAAGATAGTAGTGACATCCTAGGTGACGGTCATCTTGCCTGAAATCCCGCTAGGAAGAAGATCGAGTCCATGAAGAAGACGAACCAACATAGACAAACCAAGCGTAGTTGAACGAATCCTCACGATTGCAACGAAACATGAACTATTGAGAAGGAGCACAACCAGAAAGAAGCAAACAACACGGTAATCACACAACACATAACATGGCATGAAGATCGTCCAAGTATGATGCATGACAAGCCTACATGATGCTACTCGTGGCAAGAGATGATGCACACAAGAACAAAACATCAAAGCAAGTTTAAATGAGACAGGAAACAACATATAACAATTTTGGAAACTCCCCATATGAAAATTTCGAAATTGGTCCAGATCTAAATAACACATTATGTTGCAGTTGTTAAACAGCAAGTTAAGGTGCACCATGATGATGTACACATCTTTCTAGTCAAGTTACATAGAAAGTTAATTTAATTCGGATCTACGGCCTAGAAGATATGAGCAAAACAAGTTAAACATGGCATTGATACATAATGCATTCAAACATCAAGCACGCATGCTCAAATCAAGGATGCCACAAGGCAAGATGAAACTTAATTCATAACCAAGCAAGTTCCATGTAGAGCATGATCCAAACGGAGCCACGATTCAACACATACACTCAATACAAGTTTCAAACACAATCTTCCCAAAACAACAACTATGCACTTTGCAATCATGGAAACAACTTGCTACAGGAAGCATATGGACACGAACTTGATATGCAGTCAAAGTATAGATTACATGATTCAAATAACATCTAGGTTCAGGTTCATAGGCATCAGGATTAATCCATTATGATCAATTCAAAAAGCAACTTTATAACACAAATTATGACTTGGTGAAAAACAGGGCATACATGAGAGCAGGAATAACATGTTGACATGTTGGAGGCCTGAAACAATGATGCTATAGTGCAAGATCATAGTACCCAAAAGCATGACATTAAAGTACATGTTAAACATGGCAAAACATGATTACTAAACATCTCCATATAACCTCTAGATCAATAGCATTCATCAAGACAAAATTGCGAATCATAAAAGATTCTCAGACTTGGTGGAAAACAGAGCAAGGCTCAAAACAGATTCATGATGCATACTTTGAGACAACAAAACTATATGCTACAGGAACATCTCATGGCATCAAAGGGCATGGCAAGCATGTACATGTCGAGCACTACAAAACATGATCACTGAGCTACTGCAAAACACCACTGGAACAGGCTCAAAACATCATGGCAAGGTTGCAAATGATAACAGATTCACAGACTTGGTGAAATTACTGTACATGGCAGAAAAAACGATAAGTAGGCTTGTTTACAAGCTTGGTTAACTTAACATAAAGCATATCATGGCAGGTGAATGTACCCAACAACAACAAGGCATATTTGTGCAGCTACTCATGGCAAGAACATGGTCATAGGATGAATAAATCACTAGCTATTCACATGGCAAGAACGAACTTACTGCTAACGGACTGACAACAACATTATTTAGCAAAATGAGAGCATGGTAAACACAAGCTACAGCAGGCCATAATTGCAACAAAGGGAATGGATGGGTAGGTCATAACATGATCTACAAAACATCCTTAATGGGAAGCTCCAGATTGTGCTTGGATTCACTTGTAGCATCAAGTTAACATGGCAACATAATGTAGGAGATTCATACTTAGCAGAAATTATCCAGTCACTGAAATCAGCAACAGCAAGTACCCTACTTTGGGTACTTGTGCTAGTCACCACAGGGCACATAAAAATACATGGATTGCACCACTGTAAAGATGGCATGAATATGCTCCTAAAACATGTTGACATGATGCTCAAAAGTTAATCACACAAAATGCTAGGAAAACGGCAAATCAACAAGTCATGATAACTTTAACAGATTATAATATTTAGCACCTTTGCAACGAGGATTAAGGCATCAAGATGAACAGTAACATACATGGAAACTATACCATCATGTAGAGCATTCAATGATGAACATTTAGACATATCGTACATGCAAATCGGAGCAACATGCACAAAGATATGGCAGGTCAAACATGCACACATAATGTTAGGAATCGGGACTTGGAAGATTTCAACCTCGTGGAAAAAGTCAACGCGGATGCGGAACGGGTTGTGGCGAGGTGGATCGGGTGCGGGTCCGGCAAAGAAGGACCCGGGCGGTGGCGGCGACGTCTCTCCGGTGAGGAGATGGCCGGCGACGATCTCGGGGGCGGCGGATCCGGCGCCCCTGGCCCGGATCCGACCGGGGGAGAGGCTGATGCACGATGGAGGTCAACGGCGAAAGCGTGGGAGGCGAGGAGGCGGAGGTCGCCGGAGGGCGGAGGCCACACGGCGGCGGTGCGGTAGCGGGGCGGCGCCGGGGTGCGGCGGTGGTGGGATGGCGATGCGCGGGCGAGCGGCGGCGCGTGGTCGGGCCGAGCGGGCCTGCCTCAGCCCCGGTGGGCCACACAGTGGGGAGGCGCGGTGGAGGGAAACATGGTGACGTGTCGGCTCGTCAACGGTTGTGGTTGCTGGCGCGAACGTGTCCAGCGCGGACGGACGCGTCTGGCGGCGTGGAGGAAGAGGAGGCTAGTTTTTTTGCCCGAAATTTCGGAGGGGGAGGTGTTTATATAGGTAGAGGGAGCTAGGAGAGGGCTATTGAGGTGCGGTTTTCGCCCACCCAATCGTGATCCAACGGCGAAGAGCATGGAGGGGGTTTAGCTGGGCTAGTGGGATGTTGTGGAGGGGTGCTAGGCTGCAAAGAGAAGGAGGGCTTCGGTTAACGCGGTTAACCGTTGGGATATAACGACCTCCAAATGGAACGAAATTTGATAGGCAGCCTATCGGTGATATACCAAGACCACTCATCAACTGTCGGCCCATTCTGAGAACGTTTTTCTCCCACTCACAAAAGAAGAACTCGGAGGTGCGGTGGGTGCATGTGAGAGTGCCGGATGCCGAAACGGACAACAGAGAAAACTGGGAAACCCGGATGGATGCAAGTTTTGAAAAACATGCAGATGAAATGCACATGATGACATGGCAAAGAGCAACACGCAAGCGAATGACATGGCAACGACGGCTAATAATTGGAAGACACCTGGTGGATCGGACTCGGGGCGTGACAACTCTCCTCCACTAACAGAAGATCTCATCGCGGAATCTCGGAACGAGACGAAAGAAAAGAGGATGAGGTGAACATGACCGCAAAAGGGGAGATGAACAAAGTTGAGAGCACTCGGGTATAAAGAGGAACAATGATAAGATGACACTCAAAAGCTCAAGGAATAAGATGGACTCCGAAACCACTTCGGTTAGAATAAGATTGAAATGGAATAAGAAGAAAGAATTGTGATTGAATCCTAGTTGAACATGGAATGGAATAGCGCATGAACTGGACAAGATGGAACAATACTTGGTGAGAGGAACAACACAATGCCTCCTAAAGAATTGAAAGAGTTGAATGAAAAGAATGAAGAAGAAAAATGGCATGTTCTACCACAATTGAGTTTGAAAAGCATCTTTGCAAGGAAGTATTGAACAGAGTTGTTGGAAATTCAACAACGAAAAGAATAAGCTTGTTGTGGACTTATTGAAAACATCTCAAAATTATGAGGTGATAACCGGCCACAAACGGAAATGATTGGATAGCTGAGAAGAAAGAAGAAATGCAAAACTCCACTTCAAAAGAATACGGAGAATTAATTGCACTTTGAGACGCAAGAGGAAAAGATACTTGAGCTCCTCCAACAAGAATCTGAACCACCATGGAGAACTCCGGTAACAAAAGGATGATGAGATAGAATTGAAGGATTAAAAGAATAAGATAAAGCCTTGTGATTATTTAGATATATCTTCGCGGCGAGACAAGCGAGAGAACTTGGAACTCCGGAAAAGAAAAGAAGAACAACTTACAACCGAGAGATTATTCATCATGAACAATCTCCGAAGGAAAGAATTAATCAACATGATGAAAGGAGAATAAGAATTATGTTATGTTTATCCTTCATCAGTTAAATTGATGAGAAGCAATGGGTTTGCATACTACTTATTCATGTTGGAAAAGATTAAGGGGAGATATAGTGCAAAACTTGCGAAGGTCTTCATGAACCACCGGTATGATTGGAAAGAACGATTGAATTTATATGATAACAAAGGAAGAGAAATCTTGAGCGAACCATCGTAAGAATTTGAAAATGAATGAAGATAGAGAGTTCCTTGCTGGGAAGAATTAGAACAAGCACGAAGATACTTGAGGGAATTTAGAGACAAGAGAATGAAGAGATCATGAACTAATTAAAGAATACATGACAGATGCGCCGGGATAATTGGATAACGATAGCTGGAATGTGAGGACGAAGAATTCTTCTAGAATGATGTTCTTTGATGAACTGAAATGAAAAAAATTTCCTGACATACTTCGGATGCATAAGAAAAGAATTACTGACAAATGTAATAATTAGAGAGGATAACATGGAGCTAGCACCACGAATCTTTGAGAGATGAACAAGATTTATAGTTAAGCTCTTCTTCAATCTCCAAATGTTGATAATGACGACAAGGAAGACAACCAAAGTTGTTGAGATACTCCGGGAGAATGAAAAGCGAACAGGTTGAGCCAACATTGAAAATAATTTGAAATCGATCTTGGAAAAGCAACTGACTGATGGAAATCATTCTTATGTCAAACTTGAAAAGAACTGGGAGTAACTCTGGAATAATTAGAAGAATTAGGTAAGATCCTGGGAAAGGACATGTGGGTTAGGGCCCGCGGAAAAGAAAAATACAATTGGAAATTGTTGCTTGAAAGCGAGATTGCACCGAATGAATTGAATGACTTGAATGAGATAACAATCACGAAATAGTTTGAAAGGATTAAGAATGGAAACTCAAATCTTCTGAGATATCTTCAACACTCTGGTACAATACAATGGCAAGAGGCGAACGAGCAAGGGGAAACATCTGGGCCGATGGAAAGAATATGATCAACACCGAAAAATGAATTGGATCCACCAAAAGAGAAAACGAGACGAACAATGATGAACTAGACGAGAATTCACCTGTTCAAATAATTGAGAAAGAATGAAGAGGCTATGTAAGAATGAAATTGATGCTCGAATAGACGCTCAGACTCCGGTGTTAGGACCCCGATTCTAAGTCACACCGATCAAGCATGTAACACATCATATCACTTTGCGGCCTCGCGCACGGTATTCCCACGGGTGCCACCTTACCTGGCCCAGGACCATTTGCGCCTTTTGGCTCACGTACATGATAGTGTCGCCATCATCCATACGACAGAGAACCCGGGCCGACATGACTAGTCATGAACCCAAAGTGGCACTAACTTACGGGGACAGGCATACATGACCCAATCTCGAATGTGTCGGTCATCAACGTGTGAATCCGGGCTGTAGCAACTGGGCTAACATGACTTCAGGAACCCGGGCTGTAGTAGGCTAGTAGGACTCCAGAAATCACCGCGTCACATTTCCCCAAAGGGACAGACACAGGAACGAAGTGGGACACATGCCGACCAGTCTAAGTGTTCTGGAGCAGTAGTAACTAGGCTAGAAGGACTCCGGTATACCGGGCTGTAGAAGACTACCATGGCTCAGTGGAAGCACTAGACAACATTTTCCCATAAGATAGGCTACCAAGGATAGACAACTAGGTTGTTCGATCCCACACATACCCAACATTTCAATCATACACACAATATGCTTGGTATGTGTAAATAAAACATGACATCACAACAAAACTCTACTACTCAAAGTATTTATTCATTAGTCTCCGAAGAGTCAGATATTACAAACATGGGTCTAATGTCACATCCCTAGTTCTGACAATGCCTAGTGCATGCATTAGAATGTTACATCATGTTTAAATTTCATTTAAACCTGAGATGGGGATTGACTAAGCCCTAGCACCAAATGAATTCCACTAGGGTCAAAATAAAACCTTTTTCATTGAACTCAAAATGTCCTCTAAAAATGTTCAACATTTCTGGTTTGAGGTGGAAGCATCTACCAAAAATGGTTTATATTTTTGCAGGACATATTTGGTCACTGAATTAAACCATATTGTATTTGACTTTGGGCATTTAAATACTATAAATAATTTAAATGTTCAAATAAATGTTGGAAATTGTTAGGGGTCACTGAAATAATTCAGAAAGCACCCATAACTGTTTCCAGGATTTTATAAAATGATTTGATATTTTAAATCAATCAAAAACAAATTGCAGAAAATAGAAAAGATAAAACAGAACAGAATTATAAGAGAGAGAGAGAAAGACCCATACCTGGGCCACTTACCTGTAGCCGGCCCAGCTCCCCCCCCCACCTGGCCGGCCCAGCCCACCTCCTCCCCCTTGTCTTCTTCCTCCCCTCGCACCGAAGCAGCTCGGTGGCGAGCGCCGATGCCGCCTCGGCCACCTCCTGCTTCCACCGAGGCGTTCCCGAGCCTCCCCCTCACGCCACGCACTTCCCCTCGCCCCCTGCACCTCCCCTCTCTTCCCCTGGACCCCGTTCCCTCCTCTGCTTCCCTCCCTGCACGCGCCCGAGCGGAGCCCATCGCCGCCGACGCCGTTACCGGGGCCACAGCCACCCCCTCGCTCCCACTTTGCATCCCTGAGCTCCGCCCTGACCCCGTGAAGCTACACACGCGACGCACGCGACCAGAGGAGGCCGCAGTCGACCGGAGCATCGTCGTCTTCACCTCCGGTGCCCGGAGATCGACTCCACCGATTCGGCGCGTCCAGAGCTTCCCCGACTTCGTCGTCTCCTCCGCTAGCCCCTCCGTGAGCTCTCCTACGTTTCCCCTCTCTCCCCATTGGTCTCCCGTGCAGTAGCCATGCTAGCCACCGTACCGAGCGCCGCCGTCCGCCATGGACGCCGGGCATGGCACTGACGTGCTGTCGCGGCCAGTCCGACGAGCCTAGCATGCTCCTAGCTGCCCCAGGAGTCCGCATAGCCCCCTCAGCCAGCCCCCTAGCGCTCCGTAACCTCGCTCCGCCCAAACCCGAGCTCCGGCAGCCGCCGCGGCCTCCACTCCGGCGAGCCCCGGCGTCCCTGCAGCCTCCCACCTACCCCATCAGATGCGGGAGAGCCCGGGCTACGCCCCGGTGCCCTCAGCGCGCGAATCCGATGCCCCTAGCGCAAGTCCGGCGTGCTCCGCCGTGCTCTGTGGTCACCGCCGGCCAAACTCCGGCGGGCCGATGTGGCCACTTAATTAGGGGCTAATCACCCTATGAGCCACTGCCATGTGGGCCCCTGCGCCTAATTATGATTAGTATTTTTTTCTGTTTAGTTTAACTAACCACATGGGCCCCACCCGTCAGCTTTGACCACGCTGACATGGACGTTGACCGACCCCACACGTCAGTATTGACCTGCTGACGTGTCTGTTGACCTGACCCCACCTGTCAGTGAGCTAACAGCCCTGTGTCACTGACGTGTGGCCCCCACACGTCAGGTTTGACCTGGAGGCGCCCAGTTGACCTGCTGACGTCATGATGACGTCAGGCTGGCGCATTAATTCAATTACTGGATTTTTTATAATTCAGGAAATTCCAGAAAATGCCTAAAACTTCAATAAATCATAGAAAATTAACCGTAACTCCAAATTAAATAATTTATATATGAAAAATTATCAGAAAAATTCAAGGAATCCATCTGTACCATTTTCATGCATGTTAGAACAACTTATAGATGCTGTTTAGCACAAATCATATAAAGGGCATTTAAATAATCACATATGGAGTTTGAATTTGAATCTTGTATTCAAACCAACTTCATTTAATCTGTTGCTAGTTGCATTAGCCCAAAACACATTCATTTTGCCATGTCATGATCATGCATCATATTGTGCATTGCATTGATTGTGTTTTTCTGTGTTGCCGGTATTTGTCCCCTCTCGATAGACGCGATACCGATGATGTGATCGTTGACACTGATGAAGACTCAATGTTATCTTCAGAAGTGCCAGGCAAGCAAAACCCCCTTGTTCATTCCGATACAATCCCACCCTCTCGCTCCTGCTCTCTTTTACTGCATTAGGACAACAACGATTCATCTGTTACTTGCTGCGGTAGCTGAACCCCTTTATCCTTTGCATGACCTGTCATTGCCACAGTAAATAGATGAAACCCACTAGCATGAGTAGGAGTTGTTTGAGCCCTGATGTGCCTACTCATTCTTGCTTGTTTGTCATGCCTGCTACTGCTTAGAGTTGAGTCAGGTCTGATTCATCGGGGATGAATCAGAGGCGTGTGAACATGTCCTACTGTGTGTGAGCTAAGTGTGTGAACACGTTTTGGTAAAGGTAGCGGTGAGAGGCCATGTAGGAGTACATGGTGGGTTGTCTCATTGCAGCCGTCCTCAGGAACTGAGTTCTGTGTTTGTGATCCATGATTCAGCTGCTACCACGCATTGGGCCCGAAACCAATGGACCCTCTCGGCTTCTTGATCACCCTTGTCCTCTGTCCAGGAGTTGCAAGTAGTTTCTGGTGTTTGTAGTATGCTGGAGGCCGTGGGCAGCGCTGACCGTAGGGGTGGGCTGTGATGCGGTAGGCACGTGGCACGGTGTACCGGGCGCCCGTTTGGTGTCTCGGGAACCCTGTTCACATCGTTTGGGGCTGTGAGCGAAACTCCGGCCGGATCTCCTCATGGATGGAACCCGAATAGGCGATAAACCTGGACTAGAGACTTGAGTGTTTAGGCAGGCCGTGGCCGACACCCACGTTGGGCTTCCGCTTGAAGGTTGCCGAGTACATGTCGTGTAAACGGCGGTAAGTGGTGAGAGCGTGTGTGAAGAAGTACACCCCTGCAGGGTTAACATCATCTATTCGAATAGCCGTGTCCACGGTAAAGGACTTCTGGGTTGCTTATATCAGTTCATAGACAAGTGAAAGTGGATACTCTAAAATACGCAAGATAAGCGTGAGTGCTATGGATGGCGTTCTCGTAGGGAGACGGGAGCGGTTCCATGGTGGTGTATTGATATGGTGAATATGTGGACTCGTGTGCGCCACCTCAAAAGAGTTACATTGCAGTCGTAGTTTAGGATAGCCACCGAGTCAAAGCTGGCTTGCTGCAGTTAAACCCCACCACCCCTTTGTTGATAATGATGCATATGTAGTTAGTTCTGATGTAAGTCTTGCTGGGTACATTTGTACTCACGTTTGCCTATTTTATGTTTTTTGCAGAGAGACTTCGGTCTCGCTAGTAGTTCCGCGTGGACTTCGACGTTTAGCTTGTTACCTCAGCTACGATCTTGTGCCCTCGGCAGGATCTGGTAGATAGTCAGGCTTCTCTGCCTTTTTCATTTATAGATGTCTGTACCCAGACATGATAGCTTCCGCTTGTGCTTTGACTTGTATGCTCTGAGTGTTGGGTCATGAGACCCATGTTTGTAATATCTCGCTCCTCGGAGCCTATTGATTAAATACTTGAGTCGTAGAGTCATGTTGTGATGTCATGTTGTATTTGCACATATCGAGCATATTGTGTGTATGTTATTGAAATGCTTGGTATGTGTGGGATCTGACCATCTAGTTGTTTATCTTTAGTAGCCTCTCTTACCGGGAAATGTCTCCTAGTGTTTCCATTGAGCCTTGGTAGCTTGCTACTGCTCCGGAACACTTAGGCTGGCCGGCATGTGTCCTTCTTCGTTCCTGTGTCTGTCCCTTCGGGGAAATGTCACGCGATGAATACCGGAGTCCTGTTAGCCCGCTACAGCCCGGTTCACCGGAGTCCTGCTAGCCCAGTGCTACAGCCTGGATTCGCTCGCTGATGACCGACACGTTCGATGCTGGGTCATGGATGCCTGTCCCTGTAAGTCTGTGCCACTTTGGGTTTACGACTAGCCATGTCAGCCCGGGCTCCTTATCATATGGATGCTAGCGACACTGTCATATACGTGTGCCAAAAGGCGCAAACGGTCCCGGGCAAAGGTAAGGCGACACCCGTGGGAATACCGTGCGTGAGGCCGCAAAGTGATATGAGGTGTTACATGCTAGATCGATGTGGCATTGAGTCGGGGTCCTGACAGCGTTGGTATCAGAGCTTGACTGCCTGTAGGATTACCGAGCCAAACTGGTCGAAGTTGAGTCTAGAAATTCTTTAGTTATATAAGGGAATTGATTGTGGGATGGAACGTAAGGCTCTTTTTACTCCTTATACCTCATGGCTTTCTGATCTGAGTCATCATCTTCTTTCCTACGGGGTTAAGAAACTAGGCTTTCTCTTCTTTCTATCAGGATCACGTCTTACTAATCAGTGGACTTATAAGATTGTTGGATTTAAGTCTCAGTTCAGTTCCTACTACTTCCGTATGTTAATTGTTGATCTCGAAACCTTGATATTGTGCTTCTGAGTGGTTATGCCACCATTTTTTGTGAATGTCTCAAATCTTTTCTGAGCATTTACAGCCGTTATGCTGTCCGAGTCATCCCAGGTTTCTAAGTAGTCTGATGCATTTGCAAATCCTTTCTTTCCGTTTCAATGTTCCCATGGGCCAGATTAACCACACTAATCAGTGGGTTGAGGTACTCCGTTACCTTGACATATATGTTGGAGGTATTATTATGACCCTAGGTGTCTTAGGGGATCATCTAGTAATTTAGCAATGTTTTGTGTTCCCAGTGTGAGATTCTGGCCTTTATTCTCGAAGGCATTCCGTGATGCTACTTAGTAATAGGTATTCTGTTCCTGGGTTCTTGAACCCGAGATTCACTCTACCTACTTTATGTTGATAGTAATTGCTAGCGCCTGTAGGTTATTAGCAACCTTTGCGATAGTCCTCGAGGTCCGTGGTATATCGTTCTTCCAAATACCATGAACCATTCTTGGCAGGAGTTCTTCTGAACCAAAAGATGGCAACAAGAGTGCTCTCGATGAGTTCTCCATGCTATATTGTGACTCTGCCAGCTCAACCTTTCTGCATGGGTTATCCGGAAGAATTATGTTGAACTTGGTTCGACATACTAATCTATGCATCCACAACTCAGAAAGTTATATGTTCCTTTGAGTTGTCCCTCTTTAGTTGTCTACTGACCTTCGTCTATCAATTGATAGTCAAGATTATATGTGCATTCGTTCATCGATGCCTATTACTCTTGTGGTCTGTCAAGCCATTCTATTCCGGAATGACTAGGAGAAACAAACTCCGGTACCTCATCCATATCTAGGATTGGGTCAAAGCAATCGTGCTCCGCAGATCAAAATGCCAGCCCAGCTTTTGATTCTGTTCTACCCTGAAGTATTACCATCTTTATGTCAGGATTTTCATGAGGATTGCACCGGCTCTTGTGAATTCTTGATGTAGTGATACTTCTCACCATCATTATTCATCCCTCGGTTCCGTGTTGTCGCAACTGGAATGCCGACAAATGAATCGTGATGTGTGAATTCAATACTCCTAGCAACCTTGTTGCTTGGTAGTTAATGGACAATAACCTCATTCTTAGCATGTTGATTTTTGAATCATCGCCCTAAGGTTGATTGTGCTACCTAGTCCTTATTTCCTGGTGCACTCTTTGATTGATGAGTTAGGATTTTGTCAAGTCCTCGCTCATTTGATCATATCATCTTGCCCTGAAAAGCAAGATTGTTCTCGAGCTTAGTAACATATCGGTGGTTCGTGATTTTCCGAAGATCTTCTCGGGAGTATTACCAGGTTGTCACCTGACCGCTATGTTGAGCTCGTGATCAAGTTGGTTTCTTGTAAACCACCCTTTCTCCAAGAATCGGTGTTAGATATCCCTGAGCTAGTTGGTTAAGCTAGACAACAACTTGGAGAGTTGGAAGATAAAAGCTTGCCTGACTTAGTTCGTTCCAAAGGGATATTCTTGTGTGGTGTGTGTAGAAGAAAGATGATATCTTCATCGATTGGTCCTTGTGATAAATTGTTGGATCTATTATCTTACCCAAACCTTTGATTGAGTATGGGCTATCGTCAAATCAAATCAGAACCAACGATATTCGTAATGATGTCTTACTCGTGGTTTTTCCTCGAGCATACACCATTTTATCTTTTGGATCTGACCAATGCTATCACTTGTTTACTTAACTATGGAATTTCTTTTAAAAGGAAACCCGGATGAATTGTTGTTGAGCCCATTGACAACGTCCTTATCTTCTCCATGATTTTGTTGAACATTAAGCTAGTGTTGGAAACTTTTGAAGACATTTTCTTCATGCTAGCTCATGAAGTATTTGTTTGATGAAAAGAGTGACTTCCTTTTATACACGTGCATTTGGTGAAAGTTGCCGCCGTGAATTTGAGAAAGTTAGTTTTGCTTCCTCTGGAATCATCCCAAGTCAGTCATGCATACGTGCGAAGTATTCTGTGGTCTGGAGATTTGCAACCTCCATTCTATATGTATATCCTAGCACACCAAGCCACTGATTGAGTTGTTCAAAGATAAAGGAGTCTGTCCAAGGTGAACTCTTTGGACTTCCACGCGTGGAGACTTCGATGTCATTAATGATGGTTCCCCCTCCTGAACTCGGTAGTGTTTTATTATAAGACTACTTTGTGGTCATGCTTGTCTTGGACATCGTGTTCACATGTTGTAGCAGAACCAGCTCATGTTTTGGAGCTTACTATCGTAGTTCATTCCCCGAGAATCTCGCAGCGTTGTCTCGTCGAATTGTGTTACAAACTTTCATTTTCTTCCTAGACTCGATGAGTCTGGAATATCCTGACACCAACCAGATCTGAATCTCAGGCAGATATGATGGTTTGGAACATCTCCCAAGAACTATAATATTGGTCTCTCGATAACCGGTAAGGTGGATGTCGTGGCCAACACACCCAGCCGGAAGACCTGTTATTATAATATCTTGATTGATGAAGTTGGCCACCTCCCCATAGGGATTTCATAGGGTTTACTCCCTAGTTGCCCCTATGGATTTTTGTGTTTCCGAAGTCCGACCTTTACTTGATGTTCTAGATACCAGACCATTTCTATGAATGGGTTACACTAGCACATCAAGGAGAACATTAAAAGCGGAGTGCTAAATGTCTCTCGGTCGATCATCCAGATTTCGTTCCCTTGGCCTCGCTAAGATGAAATCTGAGAAGGTGTTATCTTCCTTTGCATCTGCATCATCCATCATCATTCATCATGGTAGCAAGTTGTGTTGCCAGGATCCTTGACACAGATGTTGGTAAAACCTTGATGATTATGGAAATGCTCAAGTTCTTGAGAGCACGCACAAGCGCTACGTCTTATCATCGGCACTAACTGGGTTTGCTTTCAGTTTCCTCGGCAATGCTATGACCTATTCAAACAGTGAATTCACTCTCTATTGTTGGGTTCTTCCCCAGTTACCAGAATCATTCCCAGCATTTGCATTCTGTTCCCAGCTTGCACCGCCATTGTGCCATTCTACCATGGGTCTCTTCCATTTCTGGTGGTAAGCAAATTTATCCATTACGTTGTCTTCAACAAGGTAATCCACATCATCCAAGTCTGGATATGCCATTCTACCGACCCCCTCCAAACGATCGCTCGAAAATTGCCTTAGGCTGGTTTAAAGAGTTTCAATGATCTTTGAATCAAAGGTAATTCTTTTTGCCACTTAAGGGGATATTTCTATGAGTCACCTTCCCTAAGGTGCATCATTATGGTGTCATGACAACTTAACTCCTCGCTACATTGACAATCGTTTACCACCTTTTTAAGTGTGGAATTGTTGTCTATCTAGTGAACCTTCGTCATCCATTTCTTTCCACCCCTCTCGATGTGTATCTCGTGTCTCAACCCGAGAGATGGTCCTATGTCTCATTCCGTGAGTTGTTCGATCTTCGAGAAGACCGATCCTTCCAGAGTTTTCCTTTCCTCTTCGTGCCATGATTAGCTGGAATCCTCAGAGCAAGACGACAAGACAATGATGGTGAATGAATCAACGTTCAACTGAAGTGCAACCTGGATCGTGAGGAGTGTACTAGTTTGCGTTTCCCCTTCACCTTACCCTACGCTTGAATCTCGAGACGAGATTCTTGTTTAGTGGGGGTGAGTTGTCACATCCCTAGTTCTGACAATGCCTAGTGCATGCATTAGAATGTTACATCATGTTTAAATTTCATTTAAACCTGAGATGGGGATTGACTAAGCCCTAGCACCAAATGAATTCCACTAGGGTCAAAATAAAACCTTTTTCATTGAACTCAAAATGTCCTCTAAAAATGTTCAACATTTCTGGTTTGAGGTGGAAGCATCTACCAAAAATGGTTTATATTTTTGCAGGACATATTTGGTCACTGAATTAAACCATATTGTATTTGACTTTGGGCATTTAAATACTATAAATAATTTAAATGTTCAAATAAATGTTGGAAATTGTTAGGGGTCACTGAAATAATTCAGAAAGCACCCATAACTGTTTCTAGGATTTTATAAAATGATTTGATATTTTAAATCAATCAAAAACAAATTGCAGAAAATAGAAAAGATAAAACAGAACAGAATTATAAGAGAGAGAGAGAAAGACCCGTACCTGGGCCACTTACCTGTAGCCGGCCCAGCTCCCCCCCCCACCTGGCCGGCCCAGCCCACCCCCTCCCCCTTGTCTTCTTCCTCCCCTCACACCGAAGCAGCTCGGTGGCGAGCGCCGATGCCGCCTCGGCCACCTCCTGCTTCCACCGAGGCGTTCCCGAGCCTCCCCCTCACGCCACGCACTTCCCCTCGCCCCCTGCACCTCCCCTCTCTTCCCCTGGACCCCGTTCCCTCCTCTGCTTCCCTCCCTGCACGCGCCCGAGCGGAGCCCATCGCCGCCGACGCCGTTACCGGGGCCACAGCCACCCCCTCGCTCCCACTTTGCATCCCTGAGCTCCGCCCTGACCCCGTGAAGCTACACACGCGACGCACGCGACCAGAGGAGGCCGCAGTCGACCGGAGCATCGTCGTCTTCACCTCCGGTGCCCGGAGATCGACTCCACCGATTCGGCGCGTCCAGAGCTTCCCCGACTTCGTCGTCTCCTCCGCTAGCCCCTCCGTGAGCTCTCCTACGTTTCCCCTCTCTCCCCGTTGGTCTCCCGTGCAGTAGCCATGCTAGCCACCGTACCGAGCGCCGCCGTCCGCCATGGACGCCGGGCATGGCACTGACGTGCTGTCGCGGCCAGTCTGACGAGCCTAGCGTGCTCCTAGCTGCCCCAGGAGTCCGCATAGCCCCCTCAGCCAGCCCCCTAGCGCTCCGTAACCTCGCTCCGCCCAAACCCGAGCTCCGGCAGCCGCCGCGGCCTCCACTCCGGCGAGCCCCGGCGTCCCCGCAGCCTCCCACCTACCCCATCAGATGCGGGAGAGCCCGGGCTACGCCCCGGTGCCCTCAGCGCGCGAATCCGATGCCCCTAGCGCAAGTCCGGCGTGCTCCGCCGTGCTCTGTGGTCACCGCCGGCCAAACTCCGGCGGGGCGATGTGGCCACTTAATTAGGGGCTAATCACCCTATGAGCCACTGCCATGTGGGCCCCTGCGCCTAATTAGGATTAGTATTTTTTCTGTTTAGTTTAACTAACCACATGGGCCCCACCCGTCAGCTTTGACCACGCTGACATGGACGTTGACCGACCCCACACGTCAGTATTGACCTGCTGACGTGTCTGTTGACCTGACCCCACCTGTCAGTGAGCTAACAGCCCTGTGTCACTGACGTGTGGCCCCCACACGTCAGGTTTGACCTGGAGGCGCCCAGTTGACCTGCTGACGTCATGATGACGTCAGGCTGGCGCATTAATTCAATTACTGGATTTTTTATAATTCAGGAAATTCCAGAAAATGCCTAAAACTTCAATAAATCATAGAAAATTAACTGTAACTCCAAATTAAATAATTTATATATGAAAAATTATCAGAAAAATTCAAGGAATCCATCTGTACCATTTTCATGCATGTTAGAACAACTTATAGATGCTGTTTAGCACAAATCATATAAAGGGCATTTAAATAATCACATATGGAGTTTGAATTTGAATCTTGTATTCAAACCAACTTCATTTAATCTGTTGCTAGTTGCATTAGCCCAAAACACATTCATTTTGCCATGTCATGATCATGCATCATATTGTGCATTGCATTGATTGTGTTTTTCTGTGTTGCCGGTATTTGTCCCCTCTCGATAGACGCGATACCGATGATGTGATCGTTGACACTGATGAAGACTCAATGTTATCTTCAGAAGTGCCAGGCAAGCAAAACCCCCTTGTTCATTCCGATACAATCCCACCCTCTCGCTCCTGCTCTCTTTTACTGCATTAGGACAACAACGATTCATCTGTTACTTGCTGCGGTAGCTGAACCCCTTTATCCTTTGCATGACCTGTCATTGCCACAGTAAATAGATGAAACCCACTAGCATGAGTAGGAGTTGTTTGAGCCCTGATGTGCCTACTCATTCTTGCTTGTTTGTCATGCCTGCTACTGCTTAGAGTTGAGTCAGGTCTGATTCATCGGGGATGAATCAGAGGCATGTGAACATGTCCTACTGTGTGTGAGCTAAGTGTGTGAACACGTTTTGGTAAAGGTAGCGGTGAGAGGCCATGTAGGAGTACATGGTGGGTTGTCTCATTGCAGCCGTCCTCAGGAACTGAGTTCTGTGTTTGTGATCCATGATTCAGCTGCTACCACGCATTGGGCCCGAAACCAATGGACCCTCTCGGCTTCTTGATCACCCTTGTCCTCTGTCCAGGAGTTGCAAGTAGTTTCTGGTGTTTGTAGTATGCTGGAGGTCGTGGGCAGCGCTGACCGTAGGGGTGGGCTGTGATGCGGTAGGCACGTGGCACGGTGTACCGGGCGCCCGTTTGGTGTCTCGGGAACCCTGTTCACATCGTTTGGGGTTGTGAGCGAAACTCCGGCCGGATCTCCTCATGGATGGAACCCGAATAGGCGATAAACCTGGACTAGAGACTTGAGTGTTTAGGCAGGCTGTGGCCGACACCCACGTTGGGCTTCCGCTTGAAGGTTGCCGAGTACATGTCGTGTAAACGGTGGTAAGTGGTGAGAGCGTGTGTGAAGAAGTACACCCCTGCAGGGTTAACATCATCTATTCGAATAGCCGTGTCCACGGTAAAGGACTTCTGGGTTGCTTATATCAGTTCATAGACAAGTGAAAGTGGATACTCTAAAATACGCAAGATAAGCGTGAGTGCTATGGATGGCGTTCTCGTAGGGAGACGGGAGCGGTTCCATGGTGGTGTATTGATATGGTGAATATGTGGACTCGTGTGCGCCACCTCAAAAGAGTTACATTGCAGTCGTAGTTTAGGATAGCCACCGAGTCAAAGCTGGCTTGCTGCAGTTAAACCCCACCACCCCTTTGTTGATAATGATGCATATGTAGTTAGTTCTGATGTAAGTCTTGCTGGGTACATTTGTACTCACGTTTGCCTATTTTATGTTTTTTGCAGAGAGACTTCGGTCTCGCTAGTAGTTCCGCGTGGACTTCGACGTTTAGCTTGTTACCTCAGCTACGATCTTGTGCCCTCGGCAGGATCTGGTAGATAGTCAGGCTTCTCTGCCTTTTTCATTTATAGATGTCTGTACCCAGACATGATAGCTTCCGCTTGTGCTTTGACTTGTATGCTCTGAGTGTTGGGTCATGAGACCCATGTTTGTAATATCTCGCTCCTCGGAGCCTATTGATTAAATACTTGAGTCATAGAGTCATGTTGTGATGTCATGTTGTATTTGCACATATCGAGCATATTGTGTGTATGTTATTGAAATGCTTGGTATGTGTGGGATCTGACCATCTAGTTGTTTATCTTTAGTAGCCTCTCTTACCGGGAAATGTCTCCTAGTGTTTCCATTGAGCCTTGGTAGCTTGCTACTGCTCCGGAACACTTAGGCTGGCCGGCATGTGTCCTTCTTCGTTCCTGTGTCTGTCCCTTCGGGGAAATGTCACGCGATGAATACCGGAGTCCTGTTAGCCCGCTACAGCCCGGTTCACCGGAGTCCTGCTAGCCCAGTGCTACAGCCTGGATTCACTCGCTGATGACCGACACGTTCGATGCTGGGTCATGGATGCCTGTCCCTGTAAGTCTGTGCCACTTTGGGTTTACGACTAGCCATGTCAGCCCGGGCTCCTTATCATATGGATGCTAGCGACACTGTCATATACGTGTGCCAAAAGGCGCAAACAGTCCCGGGCAAAGGTAAGGCGACACCCGTGGGAATACCGTGCGTGAGGCCGCAAAGTGATATGAGGTGTTACATGCTAGATCGATGTGGCATTGAGTCGGGGTCCTGACATCTAATGACCCAGCATT
Source organism: Triticum aestivum (assembly GCF_018294505.1). Lineage (NCBI taxonomy): Eukaryota > Viridiplantae > Streptophyta > Magnoliopsida > Poales > Poaceae > Triticum > Triticum aestivum. The sequence continues at coordinate 368,071,808 of NC_057803.1, forward strand.
CAAGTCATACAAGGAACAAGCACATGCGGAAGCTTATCTTGTCCGAGTATAGACAACTACAAAGGAAAAAGGCTAAGAAGCCTGACTGTCTACAAGACTCTGCCGAGGGCACAATATCGTAGCTGAGGTAACAAGCTAAACGTCAAAGTCCACACCGAACTACTACTGAGACTGGAGTCTCTCTGCAAAAACATAAATTAAGAAAACGTGAGTACAAATGTACCCAACAGGACTTACAGCAGAGCTAACTACACATGCATCAGTACAACCAAAGGGGGTGGTGGAATTTGACTGCAACAAGCCAGCTTTGACTCGGTGGCTATCATGAACTACGATTGCAAGTAACTCTTTTGAGGTGGCGCACACGAGTCCACATATTCACCATATCAATACACCACTATGGATCCGCTCCCGTCTCCCTACGAGAACGCCATCCATAGCACTCACACTTATCTTGTGCATTTTAGAGTATCCACTTTCACTTGTCTATGAACTGTACAGGCAACCCAGAAGTCCTTTACTGCGGACACGGCTATTCGAGTAGATCATTCATAGCCCTGCAGGGGTGTACTTCTTCACACACTCTCTCGCCACTTACCACCATGTACACGTCGTGTATCTCGGCAACCTTCAAGCGGAAGCCTGGCAAGGGAGTCGGCCACGACCTGACTAACCACACAAGTCTCTAGTCCAGGTTTATCGCCTATTCGGGTTCCATCTACAAGGAGATCCGTCCGGGGTTATGCTCACGGCCCCATACGATGAGAGCAGGGTTCCTGTCGTGGAATTGTCACGGCAGATGTCCTAGGTGTCAGGACTTAGTCGCGAGGCCAACGCATCTATGTGGTAGCTTGAGAGGGGTTGAGCGGGACGAGAGACGCGATGTTTTACCCAGGTTCGGCCCCTCACGGTGGAGGTAAAAGCCTACATCCTGCTTCATTGATATTGATGATGATGATCACGGTTACAAAAGTGCTATATCTCGAGAGCTATTGTCTAAACCTAACTTGTCCAACTTGTGGAACTTGTGAATCTTCCCCCCTTTTGGGGAGCCCTGCCCCTCCTTATATATGTTGGAGGGGCGGGTTACATGTAGAGTCCTATTAGGATTAGGACTAGTCTATCTCTAATACAAACCGGATACAAGTCCAGGTCTTAACTCCTTGTAAGATAAATGTTCCTCATACCTTTCCTCTTAAACCGGCCCACCATTATCATAAACCGGCATGTTGGGCCTTGGTCCTTGTCATCCATCTGGAACATGCGCCGGGTCACCAATGAGTCTTCAGGCTCGTGAATCGTCATACCAGTGAACCGCCAGACACGTAAACCGCCAGACATGTAAACCGCCAATCACATAAACCGCCAATCCTCTGGCGGTTTACCAATGAAACGCCTAGTTCGGCCGGGTTATACTTCCGGCCGGTTTACGCTGCTTTAGAACAACTCCGTGTAACCACACATGATGTAAAAGAACAGAGACCCCGCTTTATGAAGCAGAAGCCCCCATGTGATCAATAATATGTCAGGCCAGTAAGGCGGGATACCCATGTTTGAACCGCGCATCATGGCAGCAGGTCCTCTTTGGCAATTTTTAACTTTTTGCAGGAGATACATTCTTCTTGAACCGGGATCTTGAACCGGATATGGAGACCTTCAAAGCTTTGTGGGAGACATATTTCCATTGAACGGGATTTTAAACCGGAATCTTCATTTTTAGCCGGAAATTTTCTGACGGCCTTTTAACTCGAACTTGCGAGAAGTTAATTCCTTTTTGAACCGGAAATTCTTAAACCGGATTTGAGAGCTTCAGAGCTTTATTGGAGAACAAATTTCCCTTGTACCGGATTGTAAACCGGAATCCTTTTCTGATGACCCGAAACTTCTTCATTGAGCCGGGATTTTGTAACTGTCATATACTTTCTAATCCGGAAACCTTCTGATAGCACGATGTGCATCCGGGACCGGGTTATCTTTCCCTCCAACATATTGGGGTTCTTGACTTCACTGAAAACTGGCAACGTTTGCTAAGTCATATCATTGTAGCCCCCAAGTCTCAAGGTGACTCGAGGAGTTGGCTTGAGATTCTCCATATTTGACTGTGATATAAACCAGCATAACTTGTATATCATTGGTGTTGACAGCACGATGTGAATCCACAGAAGGTTGAGGTGACTACGGTGGGTTATAAATGATCCAGTATGAGCCGTGTTAGCAACTCGGCCAATGGTTCCTTCCAACTGGATCCTTGAAGTTTAACCAAACTATAGTAGAGGCGACTTGTGTGCATGTCCATTGAACCATCCAGTGCAGACGACAGTTGATGATAATTTGCCTCCAATTTGTGGGAAGAAAGGCGGGCTACCCATGTTCATACACAAGAAACAGCTCATGCAGACAGGTGCAGCCCGGTATGTTGATGTAGACCAGGCCGCGAGAGACGGACGACCGTAACATTAGAGGCAGCTCGGACAGATGAGTCGGCCGCGGTATTGTAAGCTGGTGCAGACGGTGAAGATCGGCACCGGTGTCATAAACCGGCTCGGACGGGCGAGTTAATCGCGGGCGCGGTCCCGGCAAGCTGATGTAAACCAGGCCACAGGGACGACGACCTTCTCACGTTCATTCACCGGGTGGTAGGACACGGACGAAACGCCAGTGTCGAACGTTGCTAGCGCGTGCTCCGTGCCCGTAACATAGCGCCTCATTTGTAATGAACAATTGTCCTGCATAAACAGTATTGCAGACCAAGGCAAAGATAAACTGCTCTTTGATAAAAATAATATGTACTAATAAAATATATTTCATATGGGTATCACGTGATGTGTTTAGGCCGGAAATAACCCGCCATGAAGTTGATGATAACTGTATGAAGCTGAAATTAATCACGGGTGAACCGGCCACGGTGTGGTAAACCGGTGCGGACGGGTGAATCGGCCGTGATGTTTGTAAATCGGCACGAACAATGAGTCGGCCGCATGCGTGGACGGATGTAAACCAAATAGCGGGGGCGGTGATTGCATGTGTATCCGTCGAGCAGCATGGCCCGGAAGAACGCCACTGCAAAACTATGCTGGCATGCGCTCCATGTCCGCGGTATAACAATACATTTGTCATAAATAATTATCCTGCATAAAAACATTGCAGCAAAGATAGATTGTTTTTTGACAAAAAACAATATGTGTTAAAAGTAGACTCGGATGAATATCACCTGATTTATGGTGCGACCGTGACTGCAACAACAGCCACCCCGTGATGCGGCGACTCACGGCGGAGGCGGTTCCATGCGAGGGCAAGCCTGATCCGGCTCAGGCGGTTCGAGACGGCTACTGAGACAATCAGGCCGGCCCGCGGCAGCTCGAGGCGCGGTTAGCCCGGAGCAGGAAACGGTCCTCCATGGTGGCTCGACGCAGGGAGACCCAGCGGCGCGGGGCGGCTCTCCGCGGCTCGTGTTTGATATGAACCGGAGCGGTTGATTCCAAGTCCATGCCCATGACCTCATCCTCTCCGGGTCGTGGTTGTTTTAATGATTTTTTGTAGGATACTTGGCCTCCTAAATTTTCCTCATCCGCACATGCTGACAAGGATCCTGAGATCAAATTGATCCCGTGTCTTGTAGGCGCTGGAATCCCTGATTTTAATGACCAGCGGGCCTGAGTAACATAGAATCAATAAGGCTGCTCCCTTTACCGCCTCTGATTTTATCTGCTTCAGGACTTGGGACGTACGTGGACGGCACGGACGCAGTAGTTGGACAGCTGCTAAAAGCAATCGGATTCAACCATTGAATCTTAATCTCTTTTCCCCAAAATATTGTACTGCCAGCTCCAAAATTAATAAGACGACGGATTCACCGGCTCTTTCCAATGGTCATCTCATGCCGGGTTATCGTGTGTGGTTGTATTGTACCGGCTCTTTTTTCCTCCGGCACATCGCGAGCTCCTAGATCCATGAAGAAATCCCTTCAAGAACTCAACACCACCGTGCGCCTAGCCCGACGGTGGGCGCCAACTGTCGTGGAATTGTCACGGCAGATGTCCTAGGTGTCAGGACTTAGTCGCGAGGCCAACGCATCTATGTGGTAGCTTGAGAGGGGTTGAGCGGGACGAGAGACGTGATTTTTTACCTAGGTTCGGCCCCTCACGGTGGAGGCAAAAGCCTACATCCTGCTTCATTGATATTGATGATGATGATCACGGTTACAAAAGTGCTCTATCTCGAGAGCTATTGTCTAAACCTAACCTGTCCAACTTGTGGAACTTGTGAATCTTCCCCCCTTTTGGGGAGCCCTGCCCCTCCTTATATATGTTGGAGGGGCGGGTTACATGTAGAGTCCTATTAGGATTAGGACTAGTATATCTCTAATACAAACCGGATACAAGTCCAGGTCTTAACTCCTTGTAAGATAAATGTTCCTCATGCCTTTCCTCTTAAACCGGCCCACCATTATCATAAACCAGCATGTTGGGCCTTGCGCCTTGTCATCCATCTAGAACACGCGCCGGGTCACCAATGAGTCTTCAGGCTCGTGAATCGTCATACCAGTGAACCGCCAGACACGTAAACCGCCAGACATGTAAACCGCCAATCACGTAAACCGCCAATCCTCTGGCGGTTTACCAGTGAAACGCCTAGTTCGGCCAGGTTATACTTCCGGCCGGTTTACGCTGCGGGGTATATCCCCGACAGTTCCCGAGGCACCAAACGGGCGTCCCGGTACACTGTGCCTCGTGTCTCTACCGCACCATAGCCCACCCCCAGGGTCAGTGCTATGCACGGCCCCCAACACATATCCTACAAACACCAGAAACTAGTTGCAACTCCTGGACAGAGATCGAGGCAATTAATAAGCCGAGAGTGGCCGAGTTACCGGAACCCAATGTGTGGTAGTAACTGTTCATGGATCACAAACACGAAACTCAGTTCCTGAGGACGGTTTCAATGAGACAACCCACCATGTACTCCTACATGGCCTCTCACTGCTACCTTTACCAAATTGTGTTCACACACTTAGCTCTCAACAGTAGGACATGTTCACAACTTTCCAATTCATCCCCGATGAATCAGACCTGACATAACTCTAAGAAATAGCAGGCATGACAAACAAGCATGAATGAGTAGGCACATCAGGGTTCAAACAACTCCAACTCATGCTAGTGGGTTTCATCTATTTACTGTGGCAATGACAGGTCATGTAGAGGAATGGGGTTCAACTACCGCAACATGTAATAGTTGAATCGCTGTTGTCCTAATGCAGTAAAAGAGAGCAGGACGAGATAGTGGGATTATATTAGAATGAACAAGGGGGTTTTGTTTGCCTGGCACTTCTAAATATAGTATAGCTCTTCATCGATGTCATCGATCTCATCATCGGTACCACGTCTACTGAGGAGGAACAACCACCGGCAACCGAGAAAGAACACAATCAATGCAATGCACAATATAATGCATGATCATGACATGTTAATATGTTGTGATTTGAGCTAATGCAACTAGCAATGGGTTAAATGGAGTTGGTTTGAATCCAAGCTTCAAATTCAAACTCCAGATGTGAAGGTTTAAATGCTCTTTATACGATTTGTCCTAAACATCAGCCATAACATGTTCTAACATGCATGAAAATAGTACAGATGGATAGATTGGATTTTTCTGATAATTTCTTATATATAAATTATTTCATTTGGAGTTACGGTTGGATTTCTATGATTTTTAGAAGTTTAAGTTATTTTCTGAAATTTATAATTCATTTCTGATTTATTTTAATTCCAGAAAACATTTACTGCGTCAGCATAACGTGTGGTGATGTCAATAGGTCAACAGTGCGGCTCCAGGTCAAACCTGACGTGTGGGGTCCACACGTCAGTGCCACATTTCGTTAACTGGGTTAATTAGTATTAAGCTAACCCTAATTAAAGTGTCAGCAGGGCTGGGCCCACACGTCAGAGGGTCAATTGGTTAATTATGTTTAATTGTAAACTTAACTGAAGTTAGCAGGGCCCTGGGCCCACTTGTCAGTGACACAAGGGAGGTCATATCCCCTGGTCAGCGGGGTAAAACCCGCCGGCGGTTAGTCGCCGACGAGGTCCGCGGCATTCGAATGCGTCGGAAACGCTGCTCCGGCCACGATTCGATGCGCAGGTGGGTGCTACGAGAAGCTGAAGGTGTGGTGTGTCCAACAGTGGCCTTGGACGGAGTTGGGGTGGCCAGAAACGGCGGCGGCGACGGGCTCAGGCAGTGGCGGGGCTCGGTGATGTGCGTGGGTGGTGTTGCGGGGTGCAAGCGGGAAAGGGGAGGCCCTAGCGAGACTCAGAGCGGGGCGACAAGCTCGGTGGACAGGCTCCCGGGACCAAACGGTCACCGGAGCATTGTCGGCAGCGAGCGCATGCGGCGGCCGGTTCGGACGCAGGTGGTGCTTTGGCTACAGCGTGCAACAGAAGGAACGGAGACGGGGGTTAGGATCAGTGGCACACAGTGGTCATGGAGTTGTAGCTGGCAAGCTCGGAGGAGGACTGGAGTGAGCAGGGCGGCAGAGGCGATCTTCGGCAGTAGAGGAGGAAGAAGGCGAGGTAGCTGGCGATGCAGCGCATTCGGCATCGTGTGGCTCTACGTAGATGATGAGGACAACGCTGCGATCTTTCTGGGTTGGACGACAAGGCGAGGGGTGGACAATGGCTGTGGTTATTGCGAGCGGCGGCGACAGACGTGCTCGGGCTTGCTACAGGAGAGAGCTGGGAAGGGGAGAGTGAGTTTCGAGAGTGGGAGAAGGACCAGGGGGCTCGGGGGCGTCACCAGGCGCTCGGTCGAGGACGGGGGAGGAAGTAGGAGATGGAAGGAGGAGGTGGCGTCCGGTGCGCGCGGGGGCGACACGCCTCTGCCTTCTGGCAGAGGTGGGAGACGACTGGCGGGGAGGCTAGTGGGCTGGGCCAGCTACAGTGCTGGGCCACACAGGTGGGCTGCAGGTAACCGAGGTAAGTCCTCTCTCTCTTTTATTTCTGTTTTTCTATTTATTTGCTCTGTTTTGATTTAGTTTATAAACCAAATCATTTTGATAAATCCTGAAATTATTTGTGGGCAATAACTGAATTGTTTCAGAGGCCCTCAGTAAGTTTCAGAATATGTGGAGCTACCAAATATTTTATAGTTATTAATAGCTCGAATTCAAATACAATATGAGTTAGTTCAAAAATCCATAAATGACCTAGAAAAGTGTGCACCATTTTTGGCAGAAGTTCTAGACTAATTCAAAATTTATGAACTTTTCTGAAGGGCATTTTGGGTTCATTGATAATATTTTTATTTTGATCCTAGTTGCATTTCATTTGGTGCTAGGGTTTGAACATCCCCATTTCAAGTTTAAGCAAAATTTAAACATGATGCAACAACCAAGACTAGTCCACAAGCAAAGATAAAGCTAGGGTTGTGACAGCTCACCCCCACTAAACAAGAATCTCGTCCTGAGATTCAAGACGTGAGGTAAGAAGATAAAGGGGACACAAGGCTAAAACGACCTTCATGAACCAATTGCCCTCCTTGAAGATGTTGATCCATTGCTCCAATTGATCTTGACGTCTTTGCTTGACAACTCAAACCAACATAATAACGAGAGGAAAGGAAAAACTCTAGAAGGATAGATCTTCTCAAAGATCGAACAACTCGGGATCGACTCACGGTGTGAGACATTGAAACATCTCTCGAGCTGAGACACGATGCACACATCCAAAGAGATGGAGTGAACCAGATGACGAAGGTTCACTAGGTAGACACCAATTTCACACTTAAAAAGGTGGTGAACAGTTGTCAACATAGCGAGGAGTTGAGTTGCCATGATACAATAATGAGACATGTTGGAGGAGGTGACTTGTAGAATTATTCCCTTAAGTGGCAAAAAGAATTACTTTTGATACAAAGATCATTGAAACTCTTTATACCAGCTGAAGGCAATCACAAACGATCGTGTGAAGGAGCCTGAACAAATGGCATACTCATACTAGAATGGATGATGTGGACTACCTTGTTGAAGACAACGCAATGGATGATTTTTTTATCATCCGAAATGGATGGGACCCATGGTAGGACCACTTTTGAAGATGATCCTAAATAGCAATTACTGAGAGAGCAGCCCATGGGAAATTGGCACAACGGCAGTGCAAGCTGGGAACAAAATGCAAATGTTGGGAATGTTCCAACCATCATATCTGCTTGAGATTCAGATCTGGTTAGTAACAGAATACTTCAGACTCAACATGTCTGCATAAGAAAGTTTGCAACACAATTCGACGAGATGACGTTGCGAGATTCTTGGGAGTTGAACTACTATAGCAAGCTCCAAAACATGAGCTGGTTCTGCTACATACATGTGAACACGATGTCCCAGACAAGCATGACCACGTAGTAGTCCTATAATAAAACACTACCGAGTTCAGGTGGGGAACCATCAACGATGATATCAAGGTCCTTACATAAGTCCGGATTAGCTCTTCTGAACGAGCTTCTTCTCCTTGAACAAATCAGTCAGTGGCTTGGTGTGCTAGGAATACATATAGAATGAAGGTTGCAAATCTCCAGACCACAAAATACTTTGCATGAATGCATGGCTAACTTGGGATGATTCTAGAGGAAACAAAACAAACTTTCTCAAATACACGGCGGCAACTTGCATCAATGCATGTGAAGTAAGAGGAAGTCTCTTCTTTCATCCAAACATATACCTCATGAATGAGACACGAAGGCAATGCTTACAAAGTTTCCAACACTAGCTTAATGTCCAATGAAATCATGGAGAAGATGAAAATGTTGTCAATGGGCTCAACAACAATTCATCCAGGTTTCCATATAAATGGAACTCCACAATCACGTGAAAAAGGTGTTAGCATTGGTTAGACCCAAAGGATATAATGTTGTATGCTCGAGGAAACAACCACGAGTAAGACAACATTACGAACATCGTTGGTTCTGATTTGATTTGACGATAGCCCACACTCAAATCAAAGTTTTGACAATACAATAGATCCAACAACTATTCATTAGGACCAATCGATGAAGATATCATCTTTCTACAACACACACGCACACACACAAAGATATACCTTGGTGATAAACTAAGTCGGACAAGCTTTTATCCTCCAACTCTCCAAGTTGTTGTTTAGCTTATCCAACTAGCTCAGGGGTATCCAACACAGATTCTTGGAGAAGGGATGGTTTACAAGAAACCAAACTTGATCACAAGCTCAACATAATAGCCAGGGGACAACCTGGTGATACTTCCGAGAAGATATTCGGAAAATCACGAACCACCGATATGTTACTAAGCTCGAGATCAATCTTGCTTTCAAGGCAAGATGATGTGATCAAATAAGAAAGGGATTGACACAATCCTAACTCATTGATCGAATAGTGCTCCGGAAATAAGGACTAGGTGGCGCGATCAATCTTAGGACGATGATTCAATAACCAGCACACTAAGAATGAAACTATTGTCCATTAACTACCAAGCAACGAGGTTGCTAGGAGTATTGATTTCACATATCATGATTCATCTGTCGGCATTCTAGTTACAACAACGCGGGGACCGAGGAATGAACAATGATGGCAAGAAGTGTCACTGCATCAAGAGTTCATAGGATGGTGTGCAATTCCCATGATATTCTTGACATAAGATGGTAATACTCCAGGGTAGAACAGAACAAAATCTGGATGGCATTCTGATCTGTGGAATACAACTACTTTGACCAGTCCAAGAAATGGATGAGGTACTGGAGTCTGTTTCTCCTAGTCATTTCGGAATAGAATGGCTTGACGGACCACAAGAATAATACGCATCGATAATACGAACGCACAACTAGTCCTGACTATCAATTGATAGACGGAGGTTAGAATACAACCAAAGAGAGACATCTCAAAGGAACATATGGTTTTCTGAGTTGCGGATGCATAGATTTAGTATGTCAAACAAGTTCAACATATTTCTTCTAGATAATCCATGAAGAAAAGGTATGGCTGGCAGATACACAATGTAGAATGGAGAACTCATCGAGGGTACTATTGTTGTGATCTTTTGGTTCAAGAACTTCTGCCGTAAGCAGTTAATGGTTTTTGGAAGAAGGAAATACCACAGACCTCGAGGACTATTACAAAGGCTACTAATAATCGACAGGAAGTGAGTAGAGTGATTCTTGGGTCAAGAACCTAGGAGTAGAATACTTACTACTAAATGGCATCACAGGATGCTTTCGAGAATGATGGCCAGAATCATCACACCAGGAACACAAAACATGGCTAGATTACTAGGTGATCCTTTAAGGCACCTAGGGTCATAATAATAGCTCCAACATATATGTCGAGGCAACAGAGTGGTTAATGTGGCACAAAGGAACATCGGGAATGGAAAGAAGGGATTTGCAAATGCATCAGACTAGTTAGAAACCTGGGATGACTCGGACAGCATAACGGTTGTAAATGCTCAAAAAAGATTTGAGACATTCACAAGGATTTGCATAGTCACTTAACAACATCATATCAAGGTTCGGGTTCAACTGACAACATACTAAAAGTAGTAGAAACTGAACTGAGGCCTGGAAGCAACAATCCTAAGATTCTACATATTAGTAACACATGATCCTAATAAAAAGATGAGAAGCCTAGTTCTTAATCCCCGTAGAAAAGAAGAGGATGACTCACATCAGAAGGGCATAAGGTATAAAGGAGTAAAAAGAGCCTTACGTTCCCTTCCACAATCAATTCCCTTACATAACTAAAGAATTTCTAGACTCAACTTCGACCAGTTTGGCTTGGTAATCCTACATGCAGTTAGGCTCTAATACCAAAGCTGTCAGGACCCCGATTCTAAGTCATGCCGATCTAGCATGTAACACATCATATAACTTTGCGGCCTCACGCATGGTATTCCCACAGGTGCCACCTTACCTGGCTCGGGATCGTTTGCGCCTTTTGGCTCACGTATATGATAGTCGCTAGCATCCATATGATAGAGAACCCTGGCCGACATGACTAGTCATGAACCCAAAGTGGCAATAACTTACGGGGATAGGCATACATGACCCAGTCTCGAACGTGTCGGTCATCAACGTGTGAATCCAGGCTACAGCAATTGGGCTAACAGGACTCCGGGAACCCAGGCTGTAGCAGGCTAGCAGGACTCCAGAAATCACCGTGTGACATTTCCCCGAAGGGACAGACACAGGAATGAAGTGGGATACATGTCGGCCAGTCTAAGTGTTTCGGAGCAGTAGTAACTGGGCTAGTAGGACTCCGGTATACCGGGCTATAGTAGACTACCATGGCTCAGTGGAAGCACTAGACTACATTTCCCCACAAGAGAGGCTACCAAGGATAGACAACTAGGTTGTCGGATCCCACACATACCAAGCATTTCAATCATACACACAATATGCTCGATATGTGTAAATACAACATGGCATCACAACAAAACTCTACGACTGAAAGTATTTATTCATTAGGCTCCGAAGAGCCAGATATTACAAACATGAGTTTGATGACCCACCATTCAAGTCATACCAGCAACAAGCACATGCAGAAGCTTATCTTGTCTGAGTACAGACAACTACAAAGGAAAAAGGCTAATAAGCTTGACTTTCTACAAGACTTTGCCGAGGGCGCAAGATCATAGCTGAGGTAACAAGCTAAACATCGGAGTCCACACGGAACTACTAGTGAGACTGGAGTCTCTCTACAAAAACATAAATTAAGCAAACGTGAGTACAAATGTACCCAGCAAGACTTACATCAGAGCTAACTACATATGCATTAGTATCAACAAAGGGGGTGGTGGAGTTTGACTGCAGCAAGCCAGCTTTGACTTGGTGGCTATCCTGAACTACGATTGCAAGTAACTCTTTTGAGGTGGCGCACACGAGTCCACATATTCACCATATCAATACACCACTATGGATCCGGTCCCGTCTCCCTACGAGAACGCCATCCATAGCACTCACGCTTATCTTGCACATTTTAGAGTATCCACTTTCACTTGTCTATGAACTGTAGAGGTAACCCAGAAGTCCTTTACCGTGGACGCAGCTGTTCGACTAGATCATTTATAACCCTGCAGGGGAGTACTTCTTCACACACGCTCTCGCCACTTACCACCATGTACATGTTGTGTATCTCGGCAACCTTCAAGCGGAAGCCTGGCAAGGGAGTCTGCCATGACTTGACTAACTACACAAGTCTCTAGTCCAAGTTTATCGCCTATTCGGGTTCCATCCGCAAGGAGATCCGGCCGGAGTTTCGCTCATGTCCCCAAACAATGAGAACAGCGTTCCTGAGGCACCAAACGGGTGTCCCGGTACACCGTGCCTCGTGTCTCTACCGCATCATAGCCCACCCCTAGGGTCAGCGCTACGCATGGCCCCCAACACATATCCTACAAACACCAGAAACTAGTTGTAACTCCTGGACAGAGATCGAGGCGATTAATAAGCCGAGAGGGGCCGAGTTACCGGAACCCAATGTGTGGTAGTAACTGTTCATGGATCACAAACACATAACTTAGTTCTCGAGGACGGTTTCAATGAGACAACCCACCATGTACTCCTACATGGCCTCTCACCACTACCTTTACCAAATGATGTTCACACACTTAGCTCTCAACAGTAGGACATGTTCACAACTTTCCAATTCATCCCCGATGAATCAGACCTGACAGAACTCTAAGCAATAGCAGGCATGACAAACAAGCATGAATGAGTAGGCACATCAGGGCTCAAACAACTCCTACTCATGCTAGTGGGTTTCATCTATTTACTGTGGCAATGACAGGTCATGCAGAGGAAAGGGGTTCAACTACCGCATCATGTAACAGTTGAATCGCTGTTGTCCTAATGCAGTAAAAGAGAGCAGGAGTGAGAGAGTGGGATTATATTGGAATGAACAAGGGGGTTTCGCTTGCCTGGCACTTCTGAAGATAGTATAGCTCTTCATCGGTGTCATCGATCTCATCATCGGTGCCACATCTACTGTGGGGGAACAACCACCGGCAATAGAGAAAGAACACAATCAATGCAATGCACAATATGATGCATGATCATGACATTTTAATATGCTATGATTTGAGCTAATGCAACTAGCAACATGTTAAATGGAGTTGGTTTGAATCCAAGCTTCAAATTCAAACTCCACATGTGAAGGTTTAAATGCCCTTTATATGATTTGTCCTAAACAGTAGCCATAAGTTGTTCTAACATGCATGAAAATATTAGAGATGGATAGATTGGATTTTTCTGATAATTTTCCATATATAAATTATTTCATTTGAAGTTATGGTTGAATTTCTATGAGTTTTAGAAGTTTAAGTTATTTTTTGAAATTTATAAGTTATTTATGATTTATTTTAATTCCAGAAAACATTTACTGCATCAGCATAACATCGCGATGATGTCAGCAGGTCAACAGACCGGCTCCAGGTCAAACCTGACGTGTGGGGTCCACACGTCAATGGCAGAGTTAGTTAACTGGGTTAATTAGTATTAAGCTAACCCTAATTAAAGTGTTAGCAAGGCTGGGCCTAGACGTCAGAGGGTCAGTTGGTTAATTAAGTTTAATTGTAAACTTAACTGAAGTTAGCAGGGCCTTGGGCCCACTTGTCAGCGACACGGGGGAGGCCAAATCCCGGGTCAGCGGGGTCAAACCCACCGGCGGTTAGTCGCCGACAAGGTCCGCGGTGTTCGAGCGCGTCGGAAAAGCTGCTCTGATCGCGGTTCGGTGCGCGGGTGGGTGCTATGGGAAGCTGAAGGTGTGGCGCGTCCAATGGTGGCCTTAGCCGGAGTTGGGGTGGCCGGAAACGGCGGCGGCAACAGGCTCAGGCGGCGGCGGGGCTCGGTGATGTGTGCGGGTGGTGCTGTGGGGTGCAAGCGGGCAAGGGGAGGCACTAGCGAAGCTCAGCGCGGGGCGGCAAGCTCGGTGGACACGCTCCGGAGACTAAATGGCCACCGGACCGTTGTCGGCGATGAGCGCAGGCGGCGGCCTGTTCAGACGCAGGTGGTGTGGTGGCTACGGCATGCAACAGAAGGAACAGAGAGGGGGTCAGAGTCAGTGGCTCACAACAGTCATGGAGGTGTAGCCGGCGAGCTCTGAGGAGGACCGGAGCGAGCAGGGCAGCGGAGGCGATATCCGGCGGCAGAGGAGGAAGAAAGCAAGGTAGCCGGCGATGCAGGGTGTTCAGTGTCACGTGGCTCTGCGTAGATGATGAGGATGACACTGCGGTTCTTCTGGGCTAGACGGCGAGGCGAGGGGTGGACGATGGCCGTGGCTATTGCGAGCGGCGGCGACAGACGCGCTCGGGCTTGCTACAGGAGAGAGCAGGGAAGGGAAGAGTGAGCTGTGAGAGTGGGAGAAGGACCAGGGGGCCTCGAGGGCATCTCCAGGTGCTCGGTCGAGGACGGGGGAGGAAGCAGGAGGTGGTGTCCCATGCGCACGCGGGCGACACGCCTCTGCGTTCTGGCAGAGGTGGGAGACGACTGGCGGGGAGGCTAGTGGGCTGGGCTAGCTAAAGTGCTGGGCCAGATAGGTGGGCTGCAGGTAAGCCAGGTAAGTCCTCTCTCTCTCTTTTATTTCTGTTTTTCTATTTATTTGCTTTGTTTTGATTTAGTTTATAAACCAAATCGTTTTGATAAATCCTGAAATTATTTGTGGGCAGTAATTGAATTTTTTCAAAGGCCCTCAGTAAGTTTCAAAATATTTGGAGCTACCAAATATCTTATAGGAATTAATAGCTCCAATTCAAATACAATATGAGTTAATTCAAAAATCCATAAATGACATAGAAAAGTGTGCACCATTTTTGGCAGAGGTTCTAGACTAGTTCAAAAATTATGAACTTTTCTCAAGGGCATTTTGGGTTCATTGATAATATTTTTATTTTGATCCTAGTTGCATTTCATTTGGTGCTAGTATTTGAACATCCCCATTTCAAGTTTAAGCAAAATTTAAACATGATGCAACAACCAAGACTAGTCCAAGAGCAAAGCTAGAGCTAGGGCTGTGACATCTGGGAAGAAAAAGGGTGGGAGGGTGGGAAAACGAAGGCAACTTGGAACGGGGAACTGACGAATAACTTGAAGATAAAAGCACAGGTCGAAATAATTTAGGAAAGAATGCAAAGGCTTTGCACGAGTAGGATGGATACTCGATTACAGACTCTGGCTCCGAGAAGTAAAAGGGTGGGCGGTTGGGAAAAGAAGGACAACTTTGGACGGGGAAACAACTTTGTTGAGAAAGAACTGAGGATTGATCTCGCGAAAGACGACGAGGGTCGAATGACTGAAGAAGAAGTGCGCCGGATAAAAGAGCTGACATCACAACGGTCGAAAAACTAACTACGTGATCCTAAAAAATTGAAGGGGAAGAAGAGTATATCAAAACACCTACGTCAAGATTTCTCACCAGAGCGACGAATGGGCTGAGGCGTAAAAAGAATTCCTACTCTCCAAAATAACTAGACTCTGAAAAAGTGTTCTTCTAGACTCAACAACGGCCAACCACGGTCAATCAAGGGGGCTCCAATGGTCGGTCGAGGCTCTGATACCAACTTGTCGCGCCCAATATGCGATCCTATCCGAGCGGAATTTGAAAGTCCCATCCAAGGATAGAGCCGCATATTGAAACGCTTTTGCAAGGTGGATATCATTACATCGTACCATACATAATAGCTCGGGATACATACAAGGCATACAAATTCCAAAAGAATAAATCAATACATCATACATGAGAACAACATCCGACAACAGATGAAACATAAATAGAAACTCAAACGACATCCACCCTGCTAGCCCAAGCTGCCGACGAGGAACCTATACCAAGATCGACGACAAAGAAGAAGAAGATCTCCAAAACAAGTAAACACTGCTCTCATGTCATGATCATCGCATTACATGTACGTGTAATTGTTGTTGTAGTAATCTGTGAGCCATGAGGACTCAGCAATCCCATTATCATGGGTATCAAGACTAGCAAAGCTTAATGGGTATGGAATGGACAAGTGATGAGGTTGCAACATGCGACTAAGCATTATATGGTGGCTAACTTATGAGTACAAGAGTAAGATGAGAAACTACGCAAACGGTCGCAATTTAGTAATGATCAAGAAGTGATCCTGAACTACTTACGTTCAAACATAACCCCACTATGTTCCCTTCTCAAACTCACTCGAAAAGAGGCGGTCACGGTTACACACGTGGTTGGTGTATTTTAATTGAGTGTAGTTCAAGTCCACTACAACCGGATATTGACAAATTCCCATCTGCCACATAACAGTGGGCACGACGCTTGAAAGTTTAAACCCTGTAGGGGTGTCCCAACATAGCCCATGACAAGCTCATGATCCGTAGAGACAATCCTCCATCACGAGTCCCTTCGATCAGACTCGGAATCCCGGTTCACAAGACATTTCGACAATGGTAAAATAAAACCAGCAAGACCACCCAGTGCGTCGATACCCTGATAGGAGATGCGCGTATCTAGTTCTCAGGACAACACCATCTATGCAAAGTGGATGGTTTCCAAAACACCATCGAGTTGCCCTGAGGCGGCACCGCCGACTTCTAGGTAGGTGGACCAACACTCATGTGGAGCACTGGCCTGGGGGTTGATTAAGGGACCTCGGGGGCCAGCAAGTCCCTATGCAAGCTTTAGTTGTTATTAGGCAAATGGTAAGACCAATGATGGGCCTTGCTGGAGGAGTTTTATTCATAGCGTACTGTCAAGAGGGGCCCATAAACCCTCACCGTGTTAGGAACACAAAATCAAGGAACATAACACTGGTATGACGGAAAGTAAGGCGGCAAGAGTGGAACAAAACACTAGGCAAAAGGCCGAGCCTTCCACCCTTTACCAAGTATATAGATGCATTAATCAAATAAGAGATATTGTGTTATCCCATGATATCCATGTCCCAACATGGAACAACCTGCAACTGCACCTGCAACTAGCAACGCTATAAGAGGGGATAAGAAAATCGGTAACATAGCCAAAAAACGGTTTGCTGGGATGGTGGAAAGGTTAGAGGTTATCATCGCAATTTAGGAGGCTCGATAAACAAGTGGTAGGTAGCACGACATAGTGATAGCATCGAAACAACTAGCATAGCAAAGATAGTAGTGAGATCCAAGGTGACGGTCATTTTTCCTGAAATCCTGCTAGGAAGAAGATCGAGTCCATGAAGAAGACGAACCAACGCAGACAAACCAAGCATAATCGAACGAAACTGCACGATCACAATGAAACATGAACTATAGAGAAGGAGCACAATCGGAAAGAAGCAAACAACACGATAAACACACAACACATAACATGGCATGATGCTCGTCCAAGTATGATGCATGATAAGGCTACATGATGCTACACATGGCATGAGATGATGCATACAAGAACAACACATCAAAGCAAGTTTAAATGAGGCCGGAAACAACATATAACAATTCCGGAAACTCCCCATATGCAAATTTCGAAATTGGTCCAGATCTGAATAATACATTATGTTGAAGTTGTTAAAAAGCAAGTTAAAGTGCACCATGATGATCTACACGTCTTTCTAGTCAAGTTACATATAAGGTTCATTTAATTCAGAGCTACGGCCTAGAAGATACGAGCAAAACAAGTTAAACATGGCATTGATGCAAAATGCATTCAAACATCAAGCACACATGCTCAAATTAAGGATGCCACAAGGCAAGATGAAACTAAATGCAAAACCAAGCAAAACCAAGTGGAGCCATGGTTCAACACATACACTCAATACCAGTTTCAAACACAATCTACCCAAAATGATCAATGACATCATGATCAATACCAGTTTCAAACACAATCTACACTCAATACACTAAGCACTTTGCAATCAAGGAAACTACATGCTATAGGAAACATATGGACACCAACTTGATATGCACTCAAAGTACAGATTACATGCTTCAAATGACATCATGGCTCAGGTTCATAGGCACCAGTATTAATTCATTATGATCAGTGCAAAAAGCAACTTTATAACACAGATTATGACTTAGTGAAAAACAGGGCATACATGAGAGCAGGAATCACATGTTGACATGTTGGAGGCATGAAACAATGATGATGCACAACAAGATCATAGCACCCAATAGCATGACATTAAAGCATAGGTTAAACATGTTAAAACATGATTACTAAACTTCTCCATATAACCTCTAGATCAATGGCATTCGTCAAGACAAAATTGCCAATCATAACAGATTCTCAGACTTGTGGAAAACAGAGCAAGGCTAAAAAGAGATTCATGATGCATACTTTGATACAACAAAAGTATATGCTACATGAACATATCATGGCATCAAAGGGCATGGAAAGCATGTACATGTCAAGGACTACAAAACATGATCACTGAGCTACTACTAAAATAACTAGAACATGCTCAAAACATCATGGCAAAATTGCAAATGATGACAGATTCACAGACGGTGAAATTGCTGGACATGGCAGAAACAATGATAAGTAGGCATGTTTACAAGCTTGGTTAACTCAACATAAAGCATATCACGGCAAGTGAATGTACCCAACAGCAATAAGGCAGATTTGTGCAGCCACTCATGGCAATTACATGGTCATAGGATGAATAAATAACTAGCTATTCACACGGCAAGAATGAACTTACTGCTAACAGACCAACGGCAACAATATTTAGCAAAATGAGAGAATGGTAAAAACAAGCTACAACAGGCCATAATTGCAAAAAAGGGAATGGATAGATAGAGCATAATAAGATCTACAAAACATCCTTACTGAGCAGCTCCAGATTATGCATGGATTCACTTGTAGCATCAAGTTAACATGGCAACATAATGTAGCAGATTCAGACTTAACAAAAATCATCCAGTCACTAAAATCAGCAAGTAAGTACCCTACTTTGCATTCTTGTGCTAGTCACCATAGGGCACATAAAAATGCATGGATTGCACCACTATAAATAAGGCATGAATATTCTCCTAAAACATGTTGACATGATGCTCAAAAGTTAATCAGACAAAATGCTATGAAAACGGCAAATCAGCAAGTCATGATAACTTCCAGCAGATTATAACATTTAGCATTTCTGTAATGAGGATTAAGGCATCAAGATGAACAGTAACATGCATGCAAACTACACCATCATGTAGAGCATTCACAGATGAACATTTAGACATATCGTACATGCAAATCGGAGCAACATGCAGAAAGTTATGGCAGGTCAAACATGCACACATAATGCTGGAAATCAGAGACTTAGAAGATTACAAACTCATGGAAAAAGTCAACGCGGATGTAGATAGGGTCGGGGCAAGGTGGATCGGGCGCTGGTCCGGCAGAGGAGGACCATGGCGGCGGTGTCTCTCCAGCGAGGAGATAGCCGACGACGAGCTCGGGGGCGGTGGATCCATAGCCCCTTGCCCGGATCTGGCCGGGGGAGAGGCTGGTGCGCTGCGGACGTCGGCGGCGGAAGCGCGGGCAGCGAGGTGGCGAAGGTCTCCGAAGGGTGGAGGCCACGCGGCGGCCATGCGGTGGCGGGGCGGCGCCGACGTGCGACGGCGACGGGGCAGCGATGCGCGGGCGAGTGGCTGCGCGCGGTCGGGCCATGTGGTGGGAAGTCATGGTGGAGTGCGACGAGATGACGTGTCGCCTTGGCAGTGGTTGAGGTGGCCGGCGTGGACCTGTCCGACGCGTGCGGATGCGTACAGCGGCGCGGAGGAAGAGGAGGCTAGGCTTTTTGCCCGAAATTTCGGAGGGGGAGGTGTTTATATAGGTAGATGGAGCTAGGAGAGGGCTATTGAGGTGTGGTTTTCGCCCACACAATCATGATCCAATGACGAAGAGCATGGAGGGGTTTAGATGGGCTAGTGGGCTGTTGTGGAGGAGTTTTGGCTGCAAAGAGAAGGAGGGCTTCGGTTAACGTGGTTAACCGTTGGGGCATCAAACAACCTCCAAATGGAATGAAATTTGACAGGCGGCCTACCAGTGATATACCAAGACCACTCATCAACTCTCAGCCCATTCTGAGAATGTTTTTCTCCCGCTCACAAAAGAAGAACTTGGAGGTGCGGCGGGTGCATGTGAGCATGCTAGATGCGGAAACGGACAACAGAGAACTGGGAAACCCGAACGGATGCAAGTTTTGAAAAACATGCAGATGAAATGCACATGATGACATGACAAAGAGGCACACGCAAGCGAATGACAAGGCAACGACGGCGAATAACTGGAAGACACCTGGCGGATCGGACTCGGGGCGTCACAATAGATGACAAGCCAGCTGCTCGTCGTCGTCGGAGTCATCGCCGGAGTGGTCGTCGGAGTCGCCGCCGGGGTCGTCACTAGAGTCGGTGTGGAACTCCGCCTCCGGCTATGGAAGATTGTCACCGTCGACGATGTAAGGGTGTTGCGATAACTCGCCGGCAGTGACGGCAACCTCTGTCTCCATCCCCACGCCGTGCTCCGGTGCTTTAGCAGCCCCGACATCGCCACTCCCTCGGATGGGGCGCTTCGGTGGCATCCTCACACACAGACGACATTGAGGACTGAGAGTGGCATCGAGGATGCAAGGGGAGAGAGAGGATTGTGTGTGTGCTTAGGATGGGAGGTGCAGCCGCTCGGGCACACCATTAATATGGAGTAGTGGGAGAGAGGCAGGAGGTGGTCAAAATGATGGCTCGCCTCCCGGTGAGCCTAAGCATCGGACTACTGGCATGCCTACCATCATTTCACATAGCTACTTGCACGCCTCTGAACGATACTACGCAGTGAGCTCGCCTTCGACAATTCACACACCTGCACACACGCCTCCCGGTCTTCCTGCGCGGCAGACTGCTCGCATGCGTCCCGTCAACTAATGCATGCTCGCACGGCACACCGCGCGCGTGACATGTATATTGTTTTTCTATTTGGATGATTAATGATGCCGCTTTATTTCTTAACTGAAGCATGGCACATATCCATTGTTGGTCTAACACTCACGGTTCGAATAAATAATCCTCCTGGGATATTTGTTCCCAATTATTAATAATCTCCCGTTTGTAATTGGTCTAAAATTTGACAAAAGAATACAATGCCACTTTGTATTGGTGTCCATATGATAACACGATAAGTTTCATGAACTTCAAAGAAGTTTTGGAGTAAACATGCACCAAGTGGGACACATGTGTTTTTGCAATCCATTTAGGTGCACTATCACGTGTGCATGTATAGCTCAAATTTGATTTTTGCACAATATACCCATAGAAAATCAATCAATCAATGTACTAAATGTCTTAATGATCTCTGTTTTTTTCGAAATTATAACGTCCCTCCTTTGGTAACATATGTTCACCACTGGATAATTAATTTAACATGCATCGTCGTTGTGGTGGATTCGCGGTGTGTGTGTGGGTGTGTGCGTCTGGGGGTGGCGGGTGGCTCGCAGTACATTATGAGTTGTGAGCCAGTGTGTGGGTTGGCCGTTTTGTTAGGTAGGTCGGTGCCAAATCAGAGTCGTGAATTCGTTATTTAAAACATTACACAGCCCTTTCATACATACATGTTTTGGCCACATGCAGTCGATGGTTGTCCTACACGACACTCGATACTCGCATGTGTCGCTTTCTATGGGCCCGCGATATTGTCGTCCATCACTTTGACGAACAGCCGGCAGTGAGGTTAATTTTACCAGCAAGGTAGACTCTTTTTTGTTTCTATTATGGTGGTATATAGTACGCGTCGATGAGGTGGGAGGGGACTAGCATATATACTATATGTATGCGTCCGTGAACAAGAACACCTCACTCAGTGTTGGGACTTTTTGGTTTCCGAGGCACGTGCCGCGTCAAAGATGTGAAATTGGGTATTCAAATATCACACAACACCTCTTTTGGCCACATGCATGCACACGGTGGTTATCCTAGATAGGACAGTCACATGTGACACTTCCATCTGTGGGCCCACGAGGCGATCGTCGATGCATTCATGTGTCACTTTGACCTACATCGGGAGAGGTTAATTAATTTCACCATCGATGAGGATTCTTTTTGGGATGTATGCATTACGGTAGGAGCATATAGTATGCATCAAAGAGGGGGGAAGGGGACCATCATATGTAGTATGCTTCATGAACCTCGCTCTGTGTGGGTGCATGGTTTACGGTTGGCACATAAAAGTTGTGCATTTCGGGTATTCAACATATATATGTTTGTCCCACGTGCAAAGCGATGGTGGTTGTCCTCTTGCACCCACTTAAGTGGTTATCAGCGATATCGACGCTTTCCATCTGTGGGCTCGCTTGGTCCATCACTACTTTTTCCTTGACAACGAGAGAGGTTAATTTGACTTAGGAGGGGATTATTATTTTTTCTTGTAATACGGTATATATATAGGTCATGCTCTAGGATGACACGCATGATACAGTTTGAGCACACACACATGCATGTGTACGCATGAATCCCTCCCATCGAGTCGAAGTGGCTAGTACAACGACACGTCATGAACTGATCTCACTCTATGTGGGGAGTGTTCGATTTTCGACGCACGCGCCACATAAATGTTGTGAAATGGTATTCAAACATGCATGCACGCATCACCTCCATACATACGCATGTAGTGGTTGTCTTCGAACGATACACTCCTTCGCGTGGTTCTCGGCGACAAGCCTATATATTCGTGGGCCCGCGTGGACATCCGTGATCACCTTGACCGACAACAAGATAGGTTACCATGGAAGATTCTTCATTTGGTTCGTGTTATTGTAGTATAGGTCATGGTGAGATTCAGACCTAATTAAGTTTGAGCGCATATACTATGCACGCATGCATGCTTGAATCCCCGTCGTTGGCTTGAAGTGTGGTGTAACATACATATGCATCGTTAACCTAACCCTCACTCAGTGTGGGAATTTCTAGTTTTAAATCACAGTGCCACATCAAAGTTGTTCCATTGTGTACTCAAAAACACACCACCCCATACATATGTTTGGCCCACACACATGTAGTGGTTGTCTTCGGGGACTAGCTAATTGAGTGATTATTGGCGAGCTAGCCCATCTTCGGGGTCGCATTGACGGTCATCACTTTTACCAAAAACAAGAGAGAGGTTGTACGACCAAGGTGGATTATTCTTGGTCCGTTTTACAATCCATCTTGGTGAGATATGCCTCTCTAGCCCGCCAACTGAAAGTGTGTGTGTGGGGGGGGGGGGGCTGCTACTTCCCACTTTGCTAGGTGAACCTCGGTTGGGAGGGCATGCATTCATAGCTTAGGATTCCCTTCATGCTGACACGAGGGAGGGGGGCTGCTAGCTGCTTCGCATTTGCTAGGTGAACCTCGGTTGGGGGGCATGCATTCATAGCTTAGGATTCCTTCGTGCCGATACGAGGGAAGGGGGGCTGCTAGCTACTACACACTTTGCTAGGTGAACCTTGGTTGGGGGAGGGGCATGCATTTATAGCTCATGATTCACTTTGTGCCGACACGAGGGAGGGGGCGGCTAGCTACTTCGCACTTTGCTAGGTGAACCTCGGTTGGGGGGCATGCATGTAACACCCACGATGCGGCTATATCGCCCACGTGTCGAGGCACGACTTAGAGGCATAACCGCATGGTGGTTTAGTCGCAAGAGGGGTAATATTCACACAATCCCATGTACTGAATAAGAAAGGGATAAAGAGAGTTGGCTTACACTCGCCACTTCACACAAATAACAAGTTAAACATACATCATCCATAATACAATCAAGGTCTGACTTCGGTACCAAAATAAAGGAAGACAACCCCAAATTCTATATACTCGATTGTCCGAACTGGGCTCCACTACTGATCAACAAGAAACGGAACATCGTAGTAACCAAGGTCCTCGTCGAATTCCCACTTGAGTTCCGTAGCATCACCTGCACCGGTATCATCGGCACCTGCAACTGTTTGGAAGTATTTGTGAGTCAGGAGGACTCAGCAATCTCACACCCGTGAGATCAAGACCATTTAAGCTTATGGGTAGGATGAGGTACTGAGGTCGAGCTGCCGCAAGCGCTAAGCAAATAAGGTGGCTAACATATGCAAATAAGAGCGAGAAGAGAAGCAATGCAATGGTCGAGAAGCTAGAAGTGATCAAGAAGTGATCCTGAAACTACTTACGTTCAAGCATAACACAAGACCGTGTTCATTTCCCGGACTCCGCCGAAAAGAGACCATCACGGCTACACACACGGTTGATTCATTTTAATTAAGTCAAGTGTCAAGTTCTCTACAACCGAACATTAACAAATTCCCATCTGCCACATAACCACGGGCATGGCTCTCAAAAGTTTATATCCTGCAGGGGTGTCCCAACTTAGCCCATCACAAGCTCTCACGATCAACGAAGGATATTCCTTCTCCCGGAACAACCCGGTCAGACTCGGAAGCCCGATTACAAGACATTTCGACAATGGTAAAAACAAGACCATCAAGACTACCC
The DNA here is from genome assembly GCF_018294505.1 of Triticum aestivum. NCBI lineage: Eukaryota > Viridiplantae > Streptophyta > Magnoliopsida > Poales > Poaceae > Triticum > Triticum aestivum. Next base: position 368,096,260 of record NC_057803.1, read on the forward strand.
GAATGTGCCGACAAATCCCGATAGGAGCTGCACATATCTCGTTCTCAGGGCACACCGTGTGAGACATCCTATGAGTAAAACCAGCCCTCAAGTTTCCCCAAGGTGGCCCTGCAGTCTACTTAGTTCGGACCAATACTTAGAGAAGTACTGGCTCGGGGGGTTAAAATAAACATGACCCTTGGGAGCAAGACTCCCAAGGGAAAAGTAAAAGGTGGTGGTGGCAAATGTTAAAACCAAGATTGGGCCTTGCCGGAGCAGTTTTTATTCAAAGCAAACTGTCAATAGGGCCCCATGACCACAACCGCGGTAGGAACACAAAATCAAGGAACATAACACCGGTATGACGAAAACTAGGGCGGCAAGAGTGGAACAAAACACCATGCATAAGGCCGAGCCTTCCACCCTTTACCAAGTATATAGATGCATTAATTAAAATAAGAGATATTGTGATATCCCAACATATCCATGTTCCAACATGGAACAAACTTCAACTTCACCTGCAACTAGCAACGCTATAAGAGAGGCCGAGCAAAAGCGGTAACTTAGCCAAACAACGGTTTGCTAGGAAGGTGGGTTAGAGGCTTGACATGGCAATATGGGAAGGATGATATAACAAGTGGTAGGTAGCGCGACATAGTGATAGAGCGAACAACTAGTGAGCAAAGATAGAAGTGATTTCCTGGGTATGGTCATCTTGTCTGAGATCCCGCAAGGAAGAAGAATGAGTCCCAGAAGTAGACGACCCAATGTAGTCGAACGAATCCTCACAACTCCAGAACGAAACCGAAGCTAACAAGAGAAGCAACCCGGAAAGAAGCAAGCAACAGTAAGCAACCATCACATAAACATGGCAAGATGCACAACCAAGTATGATGCATGTCCGGTTTAAAGAGGCATGACATGGCAAAGTGCACAAACAATACTACAAATTAAGCGGAGCTCAATATGCAACGAGTTGAATATTGACGAAACACCACATTCATTTATTTAGTTCTCTCCCGGTTATGTACCCAACAATATTAAATGTTGTTAAACATGGCAAGAGGTGAAACATAAGTAAACTAACTATTTAGGCAAGTTTAAATGAGGCCAGAAACAACAAACAACAATTCCGGAAAATCCTCATATGCAAATTTTAGGGTTGGCACTGTTCTGTCCTAAAGCATATTTTATTGTTGTGAAACAATAGAACAAAGTGCACCATGTTAATCTATGCATTTTTCTACCCCATTTACATATAAAGTTTATTTAATTTGGAGCTACTGTTATTTAGTTATGAAATAAAGCATTTTAGCATGGCATTTAAGCAAATTAATGCAAACAACAATTTAAACATGTTTAACATGGATGAAAGAGGCATATTATGAATTTAGATGAAATTCTAAGCATTTTTCATATAAGGTTTGTTTAATTCAATGCATGGGTGAGAAGTTATTAGATGCATGATTCTAGGGACTACTCTGCAAAACTTGTTTTGCTATGGATAAAAGAGAAATCCACTAGACAGGAAAAACACCACGCGGGCCAAAAGGCTGTGGATGTGGGCGGGGCGCAGCTCACCTTGTGGTCTATAGGCCCAGGAAGCAGAGTCGAGGCGGGCCGGCATGGAGCAGGCTGTGGCCCACGCAGGCAGCCACCATGGTCAACACGGGGGTTGTGCGTGTGCTCGCACGCACGGACGGACGACGAAGGGCGCGCCGACGGCGGTTGTCCGCCGAGGAGGACGACGGGGCAAGGTGGGGAAGGCCGGGAATGAGCGGATCCGGGCGTCCTGCACCGGGTCTGGGCAACGGTGGCAGCTAGTCGGAGCTCCAGCGACGGACGTGAAGGACCCGAGGTGGTGATAGTCATGGCAGGCTCCTCTGTGAGGCACGGGGAGAGAAAACGTGAGGGATAGATAGAGGAAAGGAGATAGGAGGCAGGAGACGGGGCGGCCGGATCCTGGCAGGAGACGGGGCGGCCGGATCCTGGCAGGGCGGTGGCAAAGCTCGCCGGCGGCGCGGTCGCCGCGTGGTGTGGGTCGGCGATGCAGGTGCAGGCGAGGAGGAGCGCTCGGGGAGAGCGGGTTCCCATGGCTGCGGCGGCGCTGCGCGGGTGTCTCGGGCCCAGATCGGCCAGCGGCGGGCCGCGGATGGGCTTCGGAGGGCCCGTTCGGCTGGGAGCGAGTGGGGGCGACGCGGCAGGGATGAGGTGGCGGCACGCGGTTGGCTGAGAGGCGGTTCACGGTGGAGGCTGGCTGCCAAGTGGCAGGGACGAGTAGGCCGGCACTGAAAGCGGAGGGGCCGGCGGCGCTGAGCAGGTGGCGGTGGGAGGATCCCAAGGATGGAGGTTAGGGGAGGGTTAGACTAAGGTTTGACTAAAATGGACTAGGGGGTTGTTAAATAGGAAAAGGAGGGCTAGAGGAGGGGTTTTTCATCTATTTTCGGACCGTTCGATCATCATCGGACGGCTCTGGGCAGAGGGAGGAACTAAGTGGGCTGTGTAGGAGGGTGTGGGCTGAGAGGAGAGAAAAGAGGGCAGCCCGGCAACAGTTTCTAGAGACAGAAAATGTTCGACGATTTGACCGACTATATTGTCGCTATAGTTATCCATTGGGCTGCCAAACAAATTCCGAATGCGATGAAATTTGGCAAGAGGTCTACCTACACTATAAAAAGACCGCACACCCACTTTTATACCATTCCGAGAACATTTTCCGACCACTTATAAAATAAAAATTTGGAGGTGCCGCGGGCGCGTGCAAGTGTGTCTGGGCTCAGAACGGACAACAGAAAATCTGGGAGACCCGGACAGATGCAAGTTTTGAAAACATGAGGATGCAATGCACATGATTACACGACAAGATGCAACATGCAAGCGAATGACATGGCAAAGACGGTGAATAACTGGAAGACACCTGGTGCAATGGTCTCGGGGCGTCACAATGCATTCATAGCTTAGGATTCCCTTTGTGTCGACACGAGGGAAGGGGGGCTGGTAGCTACTTCACACTTTGCTAGGTGCACCTCGGTTTGGGGGAGGGGGCATGCATTCATAGGTTAGGATTCCCTTCATCCCCACCCGAGGGGGTGGGGGCAAGCAATATCGGCTCTTTGCGAGATAGGTGCCACATCGAAGTTGCATTTGGCATTTGGAAATCAAACCACCCTTTTCATACATAAATTTGGTCCACATGCAAGTGTGTTCGTGTTATGACCCTCTCCCACATCATTTTTCGCCAAATTTTTGAACATTAGACAAGTCGGATGACGCAATAGACACGGTTTACTCAAACTAACCGTGTGCATTTGGCTCCATGAGGCTTACCCTCTCAAAAATATCTACCCGCCCGTAGCTTTTTTATATTTGATAACACATGGTTATTGTGTTTCGACCGTGTGTGATGTTTCTTGTTCCCAATCCCGCCTGCATCCCTCGAAAATATTTGCCCACCTCGAGGGTTTTACTGTTTCATAACACATGTGTTATCTCCAGACCGTGTGCGATGCACCATCATGAAAATTTTCAATAGCCCCAGCATTTGACTACCCGCGTCATTTCCTCAAACACACCCCCGCCCCCCTCCGCACACGCACGCACACACACACACACACACACACACACACACACGAAAACCTCCTTAGGTGTGAGCACGCACACACACCCCTCCCTCGCTCGAAACCCTAGCAATGTCCTGCCGCCGCTGCAAGGCCTCCATTGTCAACAACTACCGGTTTGCCCGTGCAGCTTACCCACCAATCTCCATACCCAGCACACCCTGAGTTCTTTAGATGACGCCTGCCAAATGCCCCCTTTCCCATAGATCCCCATCCCCCCACTGTAGAGCATCGCAGCCTCAGCCCGGTTATGCTTCTCATGGATCTCGAGGAGTGACTAGCCCAAAAGAGGTGTATCGCGGTCTCTTCGCCTCACATCACCAAGGAAGCTAGAGTATGCGGGCATGTCTTGACCGTTGGCTATGACATCAAGGTCATCGACAGCGACGACCTGAGGCGGGCTATGTCATAGGTTAAGTGGCCCACCCCAACCCCTCGGGTTCAACCGCCGTCGATCTCATTCATGGCCCCGCCGCTGATCTCCTTTGGCTCACTGTCAACAATTTGCCATCCTACATCGCCATTGAGCCCCTTTTTTCATTTCTGAAGGACACATTCTGCGACGCAGGCTTGGGATCCACAGCTTCCAAGTCAGACCTCATCAACAGCGACCACGAGGAGGGCACCCTATCCGGCTCTTCCAAGGGGAAAGAGCCCATCTGCTCTTCCAAGGGGAAAGCACCCGTCTGCGACATCAGGGAGGGCACCCTACAGCCATGCTATTCCAAGGGGAAGGATCCCATCTGCAATAACATGGAGCACATCCAGGGTCCGTGCTCTTCCCATGAGAACGAGCCCATCTGTGACAAGTGCGGAAACCCATGATTTGTTTTTTCGTGCCTCTTCATAGGGGGAAACCCATGATTTGTTTTGTCGAGTCCCTTTTGTAGTGCAGTGAGAATATGTCTAGTTTTAATTGCTATATCTAGAAGTTTGCAGTATGCCTTGTTTACTTCCATTGTTCACAATGTGATGCTCTATATGTGCAATTCTTTACTGTGCAGTACATTTCATCAATCCAGTTTTAAACATACCGATAGAAATGCATATGTTTCATTGTTGTTAAGCCTGTTATAGCTAGCATATGCCTCTTTTAAAGTTTTTGATTGTTCGTTTGTTTGTAGTTAGTATATGTCGAGTTTCAAATGCTATCTTTAGTTGTTCGTAGTATGCCTTGTTTATTCTAGTTATTCACAACGTGATGTTCTATATGTGCAAGTATGAACTATGCAGTTCAATTTCATCATTACCAGTTTCAACAATACCACTATGAATGACTACATTTCGTTGTTGCATCTTGTAGTTAACATGCCTTTCCATTTTTTTAACAATAAGTGGTGTACTTAGACCAGCACAATACCAGTTTGAATGACTATATTTTTTTGTTGTTAAATGTTAGGCATGTTGCAGTTAACACACCTTTCCACTTGTTTTGCTTTACTAGCGTGCTTAAACCTGCACACTGAAGCTCTCTTTTGGAGATTATTTTGTCTGTCATGGATAATTTTGGTTGATGTTTAGCCATATGTGCTTAACATGCTTCTCGATGTACCTAGACAGGACAATTTTGGGAACGACTGTTGTTTTCCATCGAGGTTAGTTTCATCCCATGGCATATGTATGCTCACTGTTTAGGATATAGGGAGCTGGTACCATATAGGACGGGGCATATAAGGGACTAATCAGTGAATTAGACTTTTAACTGAATATATCTGGAAACCATTTATCGTTAGGTTAACTAGGGACATATGTAATATATCTGAGGCTACATAGAAACAGACACTGTACTTAATATCTAGATATGCAATCCTAGGCTACGTAGCAACAAGGAAGAGTGTCACATTAATGTTCTGATGATGTCTAGATATACGTAAAAGAGAAGCATCAACAACAACATCAACAACAACACAGCCTTGATTGGATACTCAACTTAGCTAGAGCTTAGAGTTAGTTTCTAGCTCATGACTAACCCTGAACCAACTCCATCCAAAGAGTTGTTTGGATGTCAGGGTTAGATTGACAATAAATGCACTAGGATAACTAGCTCCAATTAGCACCTCTTGGGTAGGATGTTTTTTTTGGGAGGATTATAGATGCAACTAGCTCAAACTAGCCCTCATATTTTAGCCTAAACTAGCTCAAACAAACTGTAAACCATGGATACAGCAGCAGTTAATCAATCGATAATTTGTAAGAATGCAATAAACTCCTTCTGAGCCATAATATAAGATGTTAATTCATCTAATATGTGAGTATATTGGTTGTTATAAGATATTATAAAAGAGTGTTGTACTACATCATTGTGCAATTGTTGTTTAGCTTCTAATATTAACTTGGTGCTTTTAGGTATATATGTCATTGGTAAAGATCCGCGCTTCGACCCTTTCTGCGTCCGGGGCAATGAGATATCGATGAACCAACATCAAGTGAGGAAGCTGATAAAGATTGTTAGTAAAATGGGTCCAAAGATGGCAATTAAACTATTTGTTAACACTTTATCCAAGACAACAATGAACCGCGGGATGGTAAGTAAGAACTTTGCAGCCTTCTTTTTACTACCCATAATGAGTTGTGTTAGATGACAATGTCTGATTCTTTTTCCTTTGAAGTGGTTGCCAAAGCAGTTTACTCAAGATTACCTCTCAAACTACATGATTGGTGGCATGCAAAGGTTAAAGTATTTCTACCAGAACACGATGATTATCTAGATGTTTTCATGAAGATCGTGAAGGATGGGCGGTCGGCCATCACAAGGGGTTCGACTAGAGTCGTGCATGCCTTCTGCATGGAGGAGGGCACAATATGGGCATTCCGATTCACCTTGTTCAGCAACCAGAATGTATTTCACCTCTTTCTTTACCATCTTTAATAGTACATGTATACAACTGTGGTTCATCATTCCTTATTTGGATCTTATGTAATTCTTGAACATATGTACCTATGTATCGAATAATGCATTGGTTGTTTGAACCTAATGGATATGAATAAAGCTATAGCATACATTAAAATTCAAATTCAAATCCAAACGTTTGCGATATTATGCTCTCTAGGTGGTTACAACACACAGAGTTGGTAAAACACAAACATTCGCGATATACACCATAATCCGTTATGGTTCACAGGGAGGAAGCGTGTGCAAGCATGCACACAGTTGCCATTTGCAAAGCGTGTGCGATGTTAGACAATATCACAAACGGCGCGGGCAAACTAAACGTTTGTGTTAGTTGCCTTATCGTACACGATCCACAACCATGAATTGTTTCTGATAAAGTATGAATCGTAAATGTTGCACCACAGAATAGCGTGTGCGATAGTTGTCGTGTACGACGATGTTACGACGATCCGATGCTTCGTTATCTTGTTTGACACTCGTACGATGATTAGCCAATCTTCTTAATTAGTTATCGCATACGGTTTGGGAAAAGCGAATGTGTGTGATTGTATGCTTATCATACACGTTCTATAATAGTGAACTATTCATGATGGGTCGTGCATCGTGAACGTAGCACCACAGAATACCGACTGCGATGGCAATGCGAGCACAAACGAGTAGGAGTACTATAGGGTCCCTATCCCCGACGGTTTCTGGGTCATGTGGGAAGGACCCTCTATCGCCCACACTCACTTGGCGATAGTTCCCAATGCCGTCACGGAAAGGGGTTAAAACCCATTGTATAGCACCGACACGTACCAATGCTCTCAAGGGTCTGCTGAACCTGAAATCCGATAGTTGGGTGCCCTGCCTTCACTCATGAGCTGCGGAAAGTCCGTTGGTCGTCTGCCCGTGTTGTCAAGCTAGAGTTACCATAAAAGTATGATGTAAGATTGAACCCGACAGAGTTCTTGAACATCTACACCATCGCCATTCAAGCTACTGGAGAAGATATGAAAAGGTATTCACCAACTATTCCCTTTGACACTCAAGCCGAATGTGAGTCTCGGTGTCAAAACCAGCAGATCTCGGGTAGGGGGTCCCGAACTGTGCGTCTAAGGATTGATGGTAACAGGAGACAAGGGACACGATGCTTTACCCAGGTTCGGGCCCTCTGGATGGAGGTAGTACCCTACGTCCTGCTTGATTGACTTTGATGAGTATAGGGGTTGCAAGTGTTGATCTACCACGAGATCGTAATGGCTATACCCTAATTGTCTAGCCTGTATGATTATGATTGCCTCTATGGACTAAACCCTCTGGTTTATATAGACACCAGAGGGACCTAGGGTTATACAGAGTCAGTTTATAGAGAAAGGAATCTTCACATCCAAACGCCAAGCTTGCGTTCCACACAAAGGAGAGTCCCATCCGGACACGGGAGGAAGTCTTCTGTCTTGTATCTTCATGGACCATTAGTCCGGCCCATGTCATATAGCCCAAACGCCCGAGGACCCCATAATCTAGGACTCCCTCAGTAGCCCCCGAACCAGGCTTCAATGACAGTGTGTCCGGCGCGCAGGTTGTTTTCGGCATTGCAAGGCGGGTTCCTCTTCCGAATACTTCAAAGCATCTGACCCGAAGAGTTATATTCGTCTTTTCATTTAATGTCATACCCTTTGGCTCCCGCGCCTCCGTCTCTTCTGCTCCCATGTGTCGAACGAATACAAAAGGTCAGAGTATTTTTTGCACATAACACCCTATCCATAAAAAAGGCATTTATTTAAAGGGATTGGATCTCAGATGCCATTCCACACCAGGCGGAAAATCCTTAGAGCTCGCTAGGAGAAAGCACTCAAACATGGCTAGAGCTCCCAGTTCTTCCTGCCGCCCTCCCGACTCCGAAAAAGATGACTGAGAGAGATGCTCAGTATCCCATGCCCAGCTGACCAAGCTCCAGGCACAAGGCTACCTTCACCCTGTGGATCTAGTCTCGGTGTGAGCGGGATTAACTTCTTTTATGGGCGAAGCCTTGGCAGAAAATTTCCCGAATCCTTCAGAAGGGGAGCGAGTGTGCTTCGTTTCCTTTCTCTTGAGAGGCGTTGGATTTCCAATCCATCCTTTCCTCCAAGGTCTCCTAGAGTATTATGGCCTCCAACTGCACAATCTCATGTCGGGCTCCATTCTGCACATCGTGAGGCCCATTTTGAGTTATGGAGGAAACTGTTCTGCCTCCTCCCTCGCTCCCAAAATGGATCCATATTCCAGGTGGGAGGCGCCGAGATATGGCGCATAGCTGAAACCGGATATCTGTCCGGCACGCCGAAGAAGGCGTCCGAGGAGTAGCCCTCGGAGTGGTTTTATATTGAAGACGTTGCTCTCCCCGACACAGTCCGAATGGGCCTTCCCGAATTTTCCAGCGCTCCACTAAAGAAACGCCAAGCTGGCACCCTCGGAGCCTTGAGGAGGAAGATAGAGCAGAAGTCAAGATGTTAATGGACAAGATAAAAATACTCGCCCAATCCGTACTATCCATGATTGAAGTCATGGCAATTTACATAACGCGAGACGTCCAGCCACTCCAATCCACAGGACTCCCAATGCGGAACTACAACGGGGAGGATGATACATCTCGCTATGGGTGCAAGGGTCCGGATGACTTTGCCGCCATGGCCGCCATGCTGGAGGATCTTTATAAAGGGGAGAAAGAAGAATTCGCCCGCCTTAAGTGTCGGGGCGGATTCTTCATGTACAACCCCCTAGATGGGTAAGCTTTCAATCCAAAATCTTATTCAATCCTTATCTTAAGCTGCAACAAGTTGGACTCAAACCGACCATCTTTAACAGGAATGACGGAAGGCCACCGCGGGGATCTGGCCCTGCTCCGCAGCTGGAGAATTATATTTGGGACCTAGATCCCGGATTTGAGGAGGACCCGAATATATTTGTAGAGCTTAAGGAGGGGGTCTTCTATCAGGCGAGCTACGACAGCACAGAAGTGGCCATTGTAGCCGATTACCCCGATCTCCTACCGTCTTCCCACGTAAGTGCCCAGGGAGCATCTCCTCCAAAAGAGCTTCCTCGTTATGCCTCACCCACCGCATTGTCTTGTGCTCCAAAGGGGAGGCACTCGGCACGCCATGCTGCATGAGAAGCATCTCATAAGAGATCAGCGCCTGCACCGGGTGGGTCTTCGAAGAGGAAGGCAAATGCCAACACGGCCGAGCCTTCATCAAAGAGGTATGGATTCGAATACGCCCCCTGGTAGTCACATGGAACTGTGACATTGCCTGCTTTATTGTATTAGGAGGAGTGTTCACCGGACTATGTTCGGGGATCCTGCCGGTCGCGCCTCTAGGGCGGGGGCTGATACGGGAGTGATGCCGGATTGTCCTCCTTCAGAGGATTCAGATGATGTGTCCATCACGAACTCTGAAGTAGAGAGCGCCATGAATCATCAGTGACAGAGGGCCACTCTTCGCGACCCCAGCTTTACTGAAGAGGCATTCAATGCCTTCAGCTCGGCTGATGCATACATCTGAGCTGCTCGGGATGGGCTTGCCAGAGCCACTAACCAGTATTTGAAAGATATGCTGGTAAGTATGCATTGTATATATCTAGTAACCATATACTAGTAGCCCTCTAGACCTGAAGCAGTTGAAACAACTGATTTAAGGATCGTTGTATAATTAGGCACTCACGGAGAAGAACAACATGGTATCTCAGGAGCTGGAATAGTGCCGGGCCCAGCTAACTGCTATTACTGCCGAACTGGGGAAGTCCAAGGAGGCACCGACTGGTAAGGTTCCTTCTGTTCGGAAAATGTAATCATGTGTCAGTCATGCTTATGTGAATAAACATTGCTGTATTATACGATAGCAGGCTCGTTGGCTTAGATAGAAGAAAAGTTAAAGGCCGCACAAGTGGAGAAGGAACATGCCAAAAGGCAAGAGGCCGCTAGTCAACATGTACTGACACGGACCAGGGACGAAAATAACAAGCTACAGGATGCCAATACCCAGCTCGGTGAAGAGCTGAAGGATGTGCAGGCCCAACTAGCGGACTCTTTAAAGGAGAACAAAAAGCTGTGGGGCGGCATATTCAGTATGCCTTTCAACTTATTGTCGTACAGTTCACTGAGGCGACTTCTGATAAGTTTATTCCTATAGGTATTTTGACTGGGCAGCCCAAAGAAGAGGCATTCAGCTTCCAAGGTGATCGGCTACAACAGTTGTCCGAAGTGTATGAGCAAGCTGGAAAAGCGGTGCGGAGTGTTGCCAAGGCTTTATGGCCATCCGCATCCCCTCCAGGAAGTATGTTGGAGCTTGTGAAGCCGTTCAAGGGAGCTCGGCACCACTTTAGATTATGGAAGATATCCGCTTGCTGGGAAGGCGCACGAGAAGCCTGGACCATGGTGAAACAAGGTATATCGTACTTGATCCGAATCATATGGCCGGGGTCGGACCTCGGGGGTTAGATGGACAAGAGATTCCAGTGAGCTTGGTATATGACAAAGTAAAGATAGCTGTCAAGTTTTTACAACAGGACTGTAAGCTAGACAGCCTGTTAGATAGTATGGAGGAAGAAGTTTTTGACTCCAAGTGACTATGTACTTCAATTGACAATTTTGTCCCTAGCCGAATTGTAAAACGATTGTCATGGAAGACCTTTTCGCTTCAACCTCCGGACCCGAAGGTGCGGAGTGTTTCCGATTACTGGACCGGCAATAAATACCGAGGCATGCGTGGAAACCAGGCGTAGGGGTCATAGTTGCTTGAACAGACAAGTTGTATTCGGCTAGCTATGCTATATTACTTATTGATTGTAAGAAACATCTTCCACAGAGAATAGTTTCGTTAAGGGTTCCTTTCCCTAGGTGAACATGCGTTAGTATGCATGCCCAAACTGTGATTCAAATAATCGTAGTATACATAATATCTGGGGGTTCATAGTGCAACGACCGTAAAACGTCTTCAGTCCGCCGACTGATTATTCCCTTAAGAACGCTAGCTTTCGGCTTCACCCAGTCTGAGGTACAAGTCCGGATGACCCGGCTGTAACAATCGCAGAGGTGCTCCCTTTATGCCCTAGCTGAACTAACAAGAACGTAGGGCATAACATAGGAGCCAGGCAACCCAGCTTGGCAAAAACATAAGTCATAAAGGTGCATATCATGGCGAAGAAAAGGTATATATGAGAAGATGACATATATGTGGCGAGCTTGATGCTCGGAAAATGATAATAAGCTTCTGTAAAAGAAGCCCCCAGGTGTTATATACATTTGAGGATGTGTACCTCATCTGTGTGCGGTCTAGCCGCACAAGAGCTATAAAGCTAAATAAAAATATTTAAAGAGAGAGAAAATGAAAAGAGGAGAAAAATAAAATGAACAATAAGTCCGGCTATAGGCGTAGAATCTTCGGAGTCTGGCGCCATTCCACGGGTTCAGCTCTAAGCGATTATCCGATGCATCGGGTAGATGTTATGCACCTCCAGTGAGAACTTCATCTATAATGATGGGACCTTCCCACTTGGGCTTGAGTTTGTCCTTTTTCTTTCCTGGCAAGCGTAGAACGAGTTCACCAACATTGTACGTCTTGGCCCGCACCTCTTTGCTTTGGTATCTACGAGCTTGTTGTTGATAGAATGCGGAACGGGCTTTTGCAACATCGCGCTCCTCCTCTAGGGCATCTAGACTGTCATGCCGATCTATCTTGTGTTCTCTCTCTTCGTACACGCACACTCGAGGCGAGTCATGAATAATGTCACAAGGGAAAACAGCCTCCATGCCGTACACCATGAAAAATGGTGTGTAACCGATGGTGCGATTAGGCGTGGTCCACAGCCCCCAGAGTACGGAGTCGAGCACATCGACCTAGTGTTTGTCTGACTCTTTCAAAGATCATACACGTCTAGGCTTAATGCCGCTCATGATAAGACCATTAGCTCGTTCGACTTGACTGTTTGTTTGGGGGTGATAGACGGAGGCATAATCGAGCTTGATGCCCAGGTTAGCACACCATGTTTTCACTTCGTCGGTTGTAAAATTGGAGCCGTTATCGGTGATGATGCTGTGTGGGACACCATAACGATGTACGACACCAGATATAAAGTCTATCACTGGTCCAGCTTCGGCCGTTTTAACTGGCTTGGCCTCTATCCACTTAGTAAATTTATCTACCATGACCAGTAGATATTTTTTCTTATGGATTCCCCCTTTGAGGGGTCCGACCATATCAAGCCCCTAGACCGTGAAAGGCCAAGTAATGGGGATTGTTTGTAAGGCGGTAGGCGGCATATGGCTTTGATTGGCAAAAAGCTGGCATCCCACACAACGTTGGACAAGGTCCTGTGCATCTGCTCGGGCCGTCGGCCAGCAGAAATCGGTACAGAAGGCCTTGCTTACAATAGCCCGGGCAGCGGCGTGGTGACCGCCAAGACCGGCATGGATTTCGGCCAGGAGCTCCCGTCCTTCTTCTTTGGAGATACATCTTTGAAGTATTATGGTAGCACTCTTCTTGTAGAGCTCTCCTTCATGAAGCTTGTAGGCTTTCGAGCGTTGAACGATGCATCAAGCCTCATTCTGGTCCTCAAGGAGCTCTTGCCTATTAAGGTAGGCCAAGAAGGGTTCGGTCCATGGGGCAATTATTGCCATTATTAGATGGGCCGATGGTGTTGTTTCGGTGGGTGAGCCCCCCACTACTGGAGTGAGCATGGCGGACGACAAAGGCATAGATCACGGACGGCAAACTGTCCGGATGAACACGTGCCAGCAAAGGCCTTCTTTGCCATCCTCTTCTTAGAAACGGACGGCAAAGGATTACACCATCCGCCATCCGAGGCCAGCAGACGTCAAAGATAGCGGACGGCTGTGCGGTGGCGTGAGGGGTGCGGTGGAGGTCGGGGGGCCATAGGGGAGGGGTGCGGGGCGGCGGGGCGACGTGGAAGGGGCGGTGGGGGTACGGTGGAGGTCGGGGGGGCGCAAGAAATGGGTGCGGGGCGGCCGGCTATGGCAGACGGGGTCGCCGGCAACGCGGGTGTGGGTGGGGAGGAATGAGACAGTGGAGAGAAGAGACGGAGTACGGGGGCGGGACGGCTGTTAACGTACTCGCCTCTTTGCCGTCGGCCAATGGTTGGCAAAGAGGTGAGGCCGGTGGGTTTGAGTTGGTTAAACAATAACTGGACCCACCCACCTCTGCCTTCTGCTTGCGGACGACAAAAATTCTTTGCCGTCAGCCAGCGAACGACAAAGAACTGGCTGATGGCAAAGACCTTGTTTGCCATCAGCCAAATCTTTGTCGTCCGTTTTCTTGTGGATGATGGCAAAGACCTTCTTTGCCCTTAGCAAGCGGACGGAAAATAGTGGGCATACAACAAATAAGCTAATTCCAATAGTGCCCGGTGATATCGGTATTGTGTTCGGATTCTTGGTGTATAACCGGATCCAGACTAGTGTTGCCGCTCTCATCCTGCCACGCCACGGATGTCTTGCGGAGCCATTCCGGAAATATGTTAGGCGGGACGGGGTCATGCTTGGCGCCCATGCGAGCAAGGACATCCGCCGCTTGATTATTTTCTCAAGCCACATGATGAAACTCGAGTCCCTCAAACCGATGTGATATTTTGAGTACGGCGTTATGATAGGTCGCCATCTTCGGATCTTTAGCGTCGAAGTCTCTGTTTATTAGGGATATGGCGAGGTTTGAATCCCCACGCACCTCCAGGTGTTGTATGCCCATATAGACAGCCATCCGAAGACCGTGCACTAAGGCCTCGTATTCGGCTGCATTATTGGAGTCTGTGTATAATATTTGGAGTACATACTGGACTGTGTCTCCTGTGGGGGACGTTATGACAATGCCCGCTCCTAAACCAGCCAGCATTTTAGAGCCATCAGAGTGCATGATCCAACTGGAATATGTACCATACTCTTTAGGGAGTTCGGCCTCCGTCCATTCGGCGATGAAGTCAGCTAATACTTGGGATTTAATGGCTCGGCGTGGTTTGTATGTGATATCAAATGGCAAGAGCTCAATGGCCCACTTGGCAATCCGGCCTATAGCGTCACGGTTGTTTATTATGCCATTGAGTGGTACTTCAGAAGCCACCGTGATTGAGTACTCTTGGAAGTAGTGTCGTAGCTTCCGGGATGCCATGAAGACCGCATATGCTATCTTTTGGTAATGAGGGTACCGGGATTTGCTTGGTGTGAGGACAATGCATACATATTATACTGGTTTCCGAAGTGGGAATTTATGTCCGTCCTACTCTCGTTCGACGATGAGCACCGCACTCATCACTTGGTGTGTTGCAGAGATGTATAATAACATGGGTTCGCCGACGTTCGGCGCAGCCAGGATTGGGTTGCTCGCTAAAAGAGCTTTTATTTCTTCTAGTCCAACCATTGCGCGTCCATCCACTCGAAGTGGTCGGTGCGTCGGAGTAGGCGGTATAGTGGCAATGCCTTTTCTCCTAATCTGGAGCTAAAGTGGCTTAAAGCTACCATGCATCTGGCTAGTTTTTGGACCTGTTTAAGGTCTATTGGTGTAGCCAATTGTGACAAAGCTTGGATTTAGGCTGGGTTTGCCTCAATTTCTCTATTGGAAACGATGAAGCCCAGCAGCTTTCCAGCGGGGACGCCGAAGCCACACTTTTCTGGATTGAACCTGATGTCTTCTGCATAGAGGTTGTCGAATGTGAGATGCATGTCGTCTACTTAGTGACTCGACATGCTTAGTTTTGATGAGGAAATCATCCACATATGTTTCGACCATTTTGCCGATTTGTTTCGCCAGGCATGTTTGAATCATGCGTTGGTAGGTGGAGCCGGCGTTTTCAGCCCGAAGGGCATAGTGTTGAAGCAGAAAGGCCCATATGGGGTAATGAACTCTGTTGTGGCTTGACCAGATTCCTTCATTTTTATTTGATCGTATCCGGAGTATGCTTCGAGGAAACACAGTGAGTCGTGTCCTGCAGTACCGTCAATGATCTGATCGATGCAGGGGAGGGGAAGGAATCCTTAGGGCAGGCCTTGTTGAGGTCTTTGAAATCGATGCACATGCGCCAGGATTTATCCTTTTTGGCACCATCACCAGGTTTGCTAGCCAGTCCGGGTGTTTTATTTCTCTGATGAACCCGGTGTCGGCGTTCTGGGAACGGGGGTCCCCAGACTTGCCTGCCTGCGGCGTGGCTCAAAGGGGGGCCCAGTGCGGCCCATCTTCACCAACACAAACCCAACACCCTCGCGAGGGGCCAAGCCTCACGGGGCGGACGACGCGGAGCTTCCTCAGGCGCGGCCTCGTCAGGCTGGCTCACGAGGAGGCGGAGAGATCAAGGCGGGGTACCTCACGAGGTGCCCGTGACGCAAGCCATGACGACCGGGGGCGCCAGGCGGTGCCAGCCCGCGCAGCGTCCTCCCTTCCCCTTTGGTGCAAAGGGGGCAAGCGCAGCCGCGGGTACCAAGGCATCAGGCAAAGGTTGCCATTTCGGTGCAATGAGACCAAGACCAGGAGGACTACAAGATGGAGGTCACCGTGGAGCCCAAGACGGCGTCATCACCAGAGCTTTGCGCAGGCGAAGACTACTTTTGTCAGGATAGTTGATACTAGCTGTCCCCCCTTTAAATTAGCCCGCCATTGTTGGCTCCCTTCCCGCTCGATATTTGGGAAGAGGACCAGGGCCTCTATAAATAGGACCAGCCACCCACAGAGCAAAGAGAGGCTGGGAAAAAGAGCTGGCCAGAGAGTTGGAAAGATAGAGAAGATCAGGTAGAGAGAGAGAGGGGGTGACTGAGCTCCTCCCAGCAGTTCATCGCCCCAGCCAAGAGCAGACCCTCGCGAGGCTGTTCTTCCTTGTATTGTTCATCATCATCAGCCCAAGAGGCAATCCACCACACCACAAACTGGAGTAGGGTATTACACCACAACGGTGGCCCGAACCAGTATAAACCCTGTGTCTCTTGTGTTGTTCTTTCCTTAGTTTTAGATCCTAGTAAGGCGGAGGAGTGTAGGTAGGTAGGAGGCGAAATTTCCGTGCGCACCCCAGTGTTCGAACCTCAAGGGTCTGACGGAGCCCGAATTCTGACATTTGGCGCGCCAGGTAGGGGTGCACCGGGATTCGTCTCCCACCACCCCGTTCTCCTCCGACCATCACGCCCATGTCTAACGCTTGTCGGGCCCGCGCCGAGCGCTGGGCCGCGCTCGCTTCCCGCGTCACCCAGACGGCCCCTGTAGGCGGGTGTCCTCGCCGTTCTCCGTCGCCTGCCGTCAACGCCGCCACCGGCACGGTGGGGGATGAACAGCGAGCATCGTCCCAGCATCCGCCCATGCGGCAAGACAGCTGCACCGCAACCCCCTCGCTCACCCAGCTGGTTCTTTGTCCCGCGCGCTCTGCGCACCCATGTAGCCCTGCAACCTCTCCCCCGCCCATCGCGCTGCACCAACACCTCGGTCGTCGCGGCCCTCTTGTGCGGCTCGCAGGTGCCGCCTACAAGTCACCACGTCAAGCCGTTCATCCGCCGGGTCAGCGCCGCTTCCACGTGGCAGGGGGCTCCCCTGGACCGGGCGGCGCCCAAGACCGGCCTAACCTTCAGCTCGGAGGACCACCCCTCCACTCATCCTGCTCGGGTGCGCTCCCCATGCTGTGCACCCCCACCATCTGCCAGGTGGTCGTCACCAGAACCCTCATTGATGGCGGCGCGGGCCTCAGCATGCTCTCGGTTGAGGCCTTCACCCTCCTCTGCATACCCCTGGAACGGCTGCAACCCAGCCGGCCCTTCTCAGGCGTTGGGGGCAAGTCGTCCAGCTCCTTGGGACAGATCCGGCTCCCAGTAACCTTCGGCACCTACGACAACTTCCGCACGGAGCTGGTCGACTTCGACATCGCCCCCATTGGCCTCCCCTACAACGCCATCCTCGGCTACCCAGCGCTGGCCCAGTTCATGGCCGCGACGCACCCGGCGTACAACCTCATGAAGATGCCCGGGAGTAGCGGTGTCCTCACTGTGCACGGGGACACCGGGGACGCGCTGCGGGTGCTCAAGCTCGCCTTCAAGACGGCGGCGTCGGCACAGCCCGCCAACTTGGAGACCCCCGGGCCCAAGGGGGCTGCACCCGCCAAGAAGAAACAGTTGTTCACCCAAGACAAGGCAGAAACCAAGCAGATACCCGTCGATGAGGACGGATCCACCAACGCCACTTTCACCATAGGCGCCCACCTCAAACCCGAGCAGGAGAAGGCCCTGGTCGGGTTCCTGCGCGCAAACAAGAAGGTATTCGCTTGGGAGCCTGACCAGTTGGCAGGGATCCCTAGGAGTGTAATCGAGCATCACCTCAACGTGTGCCCCAACGTGCGCCCTGTGAAGCAGAAGGCCAGGCGGCAGTCCACAGAAAAGCAGGCCTTCATCGTCCAAGAGACCCGCAAATTAGAAGCCGCTGGGGTCATTCGCGAGGTCCGATACCCGGATTGGTTGGCCAACCCTGTCGTTGTGCCAAAGAAGGGAGGGAAGGAGCGCATGTGTGTCGACTTCACCAACCTCAACAAAGCATGCCCGCAAGATCCGTTCCCGCTCCCCCGCATCGACCAGATCGTCGATTCCACTGCGGAATGCGACCTGTTATGCTTCTTGGATGCCTTCTCTGGGTATCACCAGATCAAGATGGCGGTAGAAGACGTCGAGAAGACAGCCTTCCTAACCCCGTGTGGGGTGTACTGCTACACATGCATGCCATTCGGGCTGCGTAACGCAGGGGCGACCTTCCAGCGGCTGATGCACATCACCTTGGGCCCGCAGCTCGGGAAGAATGTTGAAGCTTACGTCGATGACATTGTGGTAAAGTCTCGGGAGGCCAGGACCTTGATACAAGACTTGGAGGAAACCTTCGCGAGCCTCAACGCAGTGAACCTACGGCTCAACCCAGAGAAGTGTGTGTTCGGAGTCCCCTCGGGCAAGCTCTTGGGTTTCCTCGTGTCCCACCGAGGCATCGAGGCTAACCCGGAGAAGGTCAAGGCGGTGGAAGACATGAGCCCGCCAAAGACCCTCAGAGAAATGCAGAAGCTCACGGGGCGCGTGACCGCGCTAGGGCGCTTCATCTCCAAGTTGGGGGAACGAGCACTGCCCTTCTTCCAGCTAATGAAGAAAAAGGGGCCCTTCGAGTGGACTGAAGAGGCCGACAAGGCGTTCCAGGATCTCAAGAGATACCTGACCAGCCCACCGGTCATGGTGGCTCCGCGCCCTCAAGAGCCCCTGGTGCTTTACCTCGCCGCCACTCCCTACTCCGCCAGCGCAGCCTTGGTGGCAGTCAGAGAGGAGCGCCGAATCAAAACCGCGGCAGCAGCCCGGGACAAGGCAGAACAGGGACAAGGAAGGCCTACAGAAACCGCCACCGCGGCTGAGGAGGATCAGCCGCCGCAGAGGGGCGCACCAGAGGCGGAAGAGGCCCCTCTTCCAGATGGCCAGTCTCAGGAGGCCTCATTGCCTCAAGAGGCGCCACGGTCTCCGAAGGGAGCCACCAGCACTGACGCACTCCACCTCGTTGAGCACCCAGTGTACTTCGTCAGCACGGTGCTGCGGGATGCAAGGGCACGGTACCCCATGCCTCAGAAACTCCTCCTCGCGCTACTGATGGCCTCGCGCAAGCTGCGGCACTATTTTCAGGGTCACCCCATCAAGGTCGTCTCGTCATACCCCCTGGAGAGAGTACTCAGGAGCCCTAATTCAGCTGGAAGGGTCGCTGAGTGGAACATAGAACTGCAAGCGTTTCAGCTCGAATTCAGCACGACCAGAGTCATCAAGGGAGCAGCGTTGGCGGATTTTGTGGCAGAATGGACGGAGGCGCCAGGCCTCAAGGCCGACGAGGATCGGTCCCTGTCCCCGGGAAGCGAGGCGCCAGAAGGCTGGGTCATGTACTTCGATGGGGCGTTCTCCAGGCATGGCGCTGGGGCTGGGGCGGTGCTTATATCGCCCGCTCAGGACAAGCTCTATTACGCCGTGCAGCTCTGTTTCCAGCAAGGTGAAAAGGTCTCCAACAACATAGCAGAGTATGAAGGTTTAATAGCGGGCTTGAAGGCCGCGGCTGCCCTGGGGGTGAAACGCCTCACCATCAAGGGCGATTCGCAGCTCCTTGTCAATTTCTCCAACAAGGTGTACGAGCCGAAGGATGAGCACATGGAAGCCTACCTAGCGGAGGTCCGCAAGATGGAGAAGCAGTTCTGGGGGTTGGAGTTGCAGCATGTGCCCCGTGGCACCAATCAGGAGGCCGACGACATCGCCAAACGGGCGTCCAGGCGGTTACCTCAGGAGCCTGGCGTTTTCGAGGAGCGGCTCTTCAAGCCATCAGCCCTGCCGTCATTATCGAACACGGCTCAGCCCCGGGAGGAGCTCCCCCAGCCACCTGCCTCAGGGGCTCCGGCCTGTGGCCCGGCCTCAGGAGCACGTCTGCTCCTGACGATGGAACCTCAGGAGGGATGTTGGATCGCGGAGCTCCGGAGTTACCTAACGCAAGGGACCCTGCCGGAGAAGGAGGAGGAAGCGGAGCGAGTGGCACGCCAGGCCACGGCATACTGCATCAAGGATGGAGAGCTCTACCGGAAGCGGCCAAACGATGTATCCCTGCGCTGCATCTCCAGGGAGCAAGGGAAGGAACTGCTGGAAGATATACACGGCGGAGATTGTGGACATCATTCATCATCACGGACCCTCGTCGGCAAGGCGTTCCGCAGTGGGTTTTATTGGCCCACCGCGCTCAATGACGCCGTCGAACTAGTGAAAGCTTGTGAGGCCTGCCAGTTCCACGCCAAGCAGATCCATCAGCCAGCAGGAGGCTTGCAGACTATACCCCTTTCGTGGCCATTCGCAGTCTGGGGGCTGGATATCTTGGGCCCGTTTCCTCGGGCGCCTGGGGGCTACCGCTACCTCTACGTCGCCGTGGACAAGTTCACCAAGTGGGCTGAAGTAGAGGCTGTCCGCACCATTCCCGCGGGTTCCGCGGTCAAGTTCATCAAGGGCATCGTGAGCCGGTTCGGGGTGCCGAATCGCATCATCACGGACAACGGTTCGCAGTTCACCAGTAACCTCTTCAAAACATACTGTGCTAACCTTGGAACGCAGATATGCTACGCTTCGGTGGCGCACCCCCGAAGCAACGGCCAGGCCGAGCGAGCCAACGCGGAGGTCCTGAGGGGCCTCAAGACCAGGACGTTCAAGAAGAAGCTGGAGGCCTGCGGCAGAGGTTGGTACGACGAGCTTCAGTCCGTGTTGTGGTCCATCCGCACAACCGCGACCAAGCCGACTGGAGAGACCCCGTTCTTCCTGGTCTACGAAGCCGAAGCGGTCCTCCCTCACGAGGTCAGACGTCGCTCCGCGCGGGTCTTGGCGTTTGACGAGGCGCAGCAGGACGCCATGCGGGGGATGGACCTCGTGCTGGGGGAGGAACGTCGCCGAGAAGCCGCGCTACGAGCGGCGAGGTACCAACAAGCACTGCGGCGATATCACTGCCGCAACATCCGCCCCAGAACTCTCGAGGTAGGAGACCTCGTGCTCAGGCGGGTTCTCTCCAGGGAGGGGCTGCACAAGCTCTCTCCCATGTGGGAGGGCCCGTTCAAAGTTGTTCATGTTTCCAGGCCCGGCTCCGCGCGCTTGGAGACTCAGGAGGGGGTGCCAGTCCAGAATGCATGGAACATCCAGCACCTCCGGAGGTTCTACCCCTAAAAAGGCCCAGAGCCTGTGAAGAAGGCGAATGCCTGTGAAGCTATCGCGTTTTGGAAAAGGCCCAGAGCCTGTGAAGAAGGCGAATGCCTGTGAAGCTATCGCGTTTTGGAAAAGGCCCAGAGCCTGTGAAGAAGGCGAATGCCTGTGAAGCTATCGCGTTTTGGAAAAGGCCCAGAGCCTGTGAAGAAGGCGAATGCCTGTGAAGCTATCGCGTTTTGGAAAAGGCCCAGAGCCTGTGAAGAAGGCGAATGCCTGTGAAGCTATCGCGTTTTGGAAAAGGCCCAGAGCCTGTGAAGAAGGCGAATGCCTGTGAAGCTATCGCGTTTTGGAAAAGGCCCGGAGCCTGTGAAGAAGGCCAACGCCTGTGAAGCTCGCCGCCCGTGACACTCTCACGTAATAATGAGTTGGGGCTGTACACGCCCCGGAGTCTCAGGAGCGCCGGCCTCAGGCCCTGGGGCTCCCTCCCACGCCCAGTGGCAGCACTTAGCTCCGCGCTGGTGAGAAGACGTCGAAGACTAGATTAGGTGCCAGACGCGGCATTTCATTTGCTTTCCGCAGTTGGCTTGTTCCTTCTCATTCGAAGTTTTATTGAAGTTGTTGCCGTCTTTGGCTTGTGGTTCTTCGACTTTTCACTCTCCTGCCTCGATTTCTCTTGTGCAAGGCCTCGCGAGGGGGCAGCTGAGCGCCCTCGCGAGTGTTCCTATCCTAGTCATTCAAAGAGTTCGCGGCCTGGGCCCCTTACAGGAGCACCCCTCCAGTCCGTGCCCCACGGGCACCGCGACACAAACAAAGGGCCTGGGTCGGTCACCCCCCCCCCCACGGTCGGGGCCGGGAACTATCCACGCTCGGGCACGTAGCCGGAAGGTACGGTAACGAAAGCAAAACGATGATTAACAGCAATAACCCAAACACGCCCCCGCGGGGCTCCACACTATTGTCTTTGTTACGCAGGAAAAAGGAAAAGAAAGAACAAATCCAGTGCGGCTCGCCTCGCACCGGCCTGCAAGGAAGGCCCGAGCTGCCTCCGGAGCTCAGGCGGACTCCCTCTCGCACTTCACTGGGGCGCAACGGCGGGCGGACACGTTGCCACCCCCCAAGAAGATACGACGGCGTGGAGGCTGACCGCGGCCACCGCTAGAGGAGTCGCCGCCCGAAGAAGAACCGAAGAAGCTTGACGAACCCTGAGCGTCGCCGGCCGCGCGAGCGCTGCCCTCTCCATCATCGCCAGAGCTGGGTTCCCAGCCGCGGTCGTCACCCTCGGGGCAGCACCCTGCACGGCGACCATCTTCCCCAAACACCCTCACGAAGTGGGTGGCATCGCCGTCAAACTTGAAGTGTAGGGTGCACCGATGGCTCAGGCCACGCGCACAGGCAAACGTTTGCCAACCGCGGGACAGGAACAGGCTCCCGGCTGCGGAGACCTCGAGTGAGACCCATGAGGCCCGGCTGCAGCAGCCGTCGGCCTGGAGCCAGAGGCCGCCCGGGGCGCCAGCTGGGAGCTCGCCAAGGAGGAAGCGAGGAAGTGGAAGCCGGGTGCTGGTCGGCCCCGCCGACCACACGACGAACTCCAGCAGCACTTTAGCAGCGCGAAAGCGCGGCCTAGGGGGACGCGCAGCCGGAGCACACCCCTCGGCCGCAGCAATCCGCCCTTCGTTATGCTGAAGTTCGCCTCCACGGCCGCGGGGAGCCACCGTGGTGGCCACAGGATGTTTACGAGGGCGCCCTCGGCCGCGCTTGGGTGGGGTAGAGGCAAGGTCAACCTGGTGAGCCTTCCCCTTCTCTGCGGCCGAGAACCTCCTTGACGGGGCCATGAAGAAAAGGAGAAGCAAGGAGGGATGAACTAGAAGGGCGCGCGCCGGTCCATACTTATAACTGGCGATGGCCAACCAACGGCCCCCATGATCGCAGGTAATTATGACCCGCTTTGCATGCAGGGACTTGTCCAATCCGTGCAGTTGCCGAGGCGCCATGGGGAAGTGGAGACGCCCACGTCCAATCAACCGCCACGCGGTGCCCAAGGCCGCAGGCTGTTAGGGCCCGCGGCGCTTCGCTCTTGCCCTTCCGCCTCCCTGCACGGCCAAGTCCGGGCGCGCCCTGGGCCCGGGGGCCACTGTCGGCGTTCTGGGAACGGGGGTCCCCAGACTTGCCTGCCTGCGGCCTGCGGCGTGGCTCAAAGGGGGGCCCAACATGGCCCATCTTCACCAACACAAACCCAAGACCCTCGCGAGGGGCCAAGCCTCGCGGGGCGGACGACGCGAAGCTTCCGCAGGCACGGCCTCGTCAGGCTGGCTCATGAGGAGGCAGAGAGATCAAGGCGGGGTACCTCACGAGGTGCCCATGACGCAAGCCATGACGATCGGGGGCGCCAGGCAGGTGCCAGCCCGTGCAGCGTCCTCCCTTCCCCTTTGTTGCAAAGGGGGCAAGCGCAGCCGTGGAGTACCGAGCCATTAGGCAAAGGTTTCCATTTCGGTGCAACGAGACCAAGACCAGGAGGACTACGAGACGGAGGTCACCGTGGAGCCCAAGACGGCGTCATCAGCAGAGCTTTGCGCAGGCGAAGACTACTTTTGTCAGGATAGTTGATACTACCTGTCCCCCTTTAAATTAGCCCGCCATTGTTGGCTCCCTTCCCGCTCGATATTTGGGAAGAGGACCAGGGCCTCTATAAATAGGACCAGCCACCCACAGAGCAAAGAGAGGCTGGGGAAAAAGAGCTGGCCAGAGAGTTGGAAAGATAGAGAAGATCAGGTAGAGAGAGAGAGGGGTGACTGAGCTCCTCCCAGCAGTTCATCGCCCCAACCAAGAGCAGACCCTCGCGAGGCTGTTCTTCCTTGTATTGTTCATCATCATCAGCCCAAGAGGCAATCCACCACACCACAAACTGGAGTAGGGTATTACACCACAGCGGTGGCCCGAACCAGTATAAACCCCGTGTCTCTTGTGTTGTTCTTTCCTTAGTTTTAGATCCTAGTAAGGCGGAGGAGTGCAGGTAGGCAGGAGGCGAAATCTCCGCGCGTACCCCAGTGTTCGAACCTCAAGGGTCTGCCGAAACCCAAAATCCGACACCCCAGTGTTCGAATCTTGGCTAGTTCCTCCCCCATAGCCTGTCGTTTGGGTTCGGAAAAGCGCTGCAGTGTTTGCTTGACTGGCTTGTATCCCTTCAATATATTGAGGATGTGTTCGGCCAGCCTGCGTGGGATGCCTGGCATGTCAGAACGGTGCCAGGTGAATATGTCCCAGTTCTCATCCAGGAACGCGCGTAATGCAGTGTCGACTGAAGGGTCCAGCTATGTCCTGATGGAGGCTTTCTTCTGTAACAGCCTGGATTTTTGCCCTTTTCTTTTTCCTTTGATTTTCTTGGGTTTCCTGTTTTCTTTTTCTTTTTCGTGGCTATGTTGTTCTGAAACTTGGGAAGATCATGTATTCCTAGGTTTTATAGTGGCTTGTCACCCTCATCATCATCCCAAGATCATGTCATTTCCATCCTTGACCTAACCCATAAATTCTTTTGTCGGGAATATTCCTTTTCTGATAAAGGAGTAACCCTTAAAACCCTAGGTTGTGAAGCAACCTATATTTCTATCACTCCTAAAATTCCAAACTAATTCTCATAAATTGTTTGGGTCCTATCTTGCTCAAATATGGAAAAATATTTCATTGCCATGTTCAAAAATAATCCTCCAATAATTATTTTCCTATTCTATCCTAAATGACACTTTGCAAAGGAAGTGCTATATATATTTTCTTGATTGAAACCAAACTTCTTGGACATCTTTTTCTGCCCAAATAATTGTCTCATGACAAAATTCAGCTCAATTTTTCTAGCAAATATTCCTGAGAAAATTTTCAAAGTTCCTGTCTGAGGGAAGTGATTGTGAAGGAAGTACAAGCTAGGCATATCCAAATGAGTTGACATTTTGCATGGTCCTTCCTATGATCAAATAATGACTCTCCACCAAATATGAGCTCATGTAACTCATCTATGTGAGCCTAGCCCCAAATCTTAGTTTCTGGTCAAATTTTCAGTTTGTGAAGCAACTATGTTTTATATTTCTTCATTTAAGCTGAAAATGTTCTAGGGCATTCTTCAATCCATATAAGCTCCCTCCACAAAGTTTTAGGTCAATTAGTTAATCCAATTGCCCTGTGAATTTTTTCCAAGTTTTTGTCCAGAATGAAGCTTTGTGAAGCAAGTGCCACTTTGGTATTTCCAAATGGCATGAAACTTTTACAGCAGCTTCATATCATCATATAACCCCTCTATGCCAAATTGTAGCTCACAAAATGAAAGTATGTGAGTGTATCATCCAAATCCCTAATTCTGGCCTGTTTTGCACTTTCTACAGCAACCCTCATCTAAACTCCTCCCCTTAGTCTGATTTTTGGTGATCAGCATCACCTTAGTGTGTGATCATCACCAGACAAACTCTTTACCATGTTACCAAGCTGGTTTAACCACAAGAAGTTACAAACACCTTCTTACTGATTTACTTTGGAGCTAAGTGCAAATCTCTTCTTTGCCCCTGAACCGATTTATTTCCTCATTTTTACTGAGGACACCAAGGTCCCTCTACTGGACATGGTCGGCCACGCCAAAGAGCGCTGCTTGCGCCAGTGCGCATGGTGATCAAGCTAGCGTCATGGCTAAATGCATGCTCTGGCTTGTTCCTGCCACTGTTCTCGTGTCCTCCCTCCTCGTCTCGACCTCCATTCATGTCCTGGAGCTCGCCCGTGCTCGAATGCATCGGTGCTTTATCGTGGTTCGCCATTAATGCACCGCTAGAACAGTGCCCATGCCATGCCCCGCCTCTGACCTCCATTAGAGCAGTGCTCAAGCTCGCTTGTGAGCTCCATAGCCTTCCCCTCGGCTATATAAGCATGCCCCGAGCAATCCCGCAGCTCACCCACTCCTCCCTCGCCTCTCTAGTCCACCGGAGTGGCCCCACCTCACCTCTGTTCGCCATGGCCGCCTAGGCATCAACATGATTCCGGCCAAACCAAGCCTCCCCTCGCCGTTCCGAGACGTCCACCGAGTTCCCCTCATTCCACTCAGCAACCCCACCCCCTCGCCCCTTGCCAGAGATGGCTGCACCACCGAGTCCCACCACCGCCCCGACCGTCTCGGTCCTCTCTGTCCTCCTCTCCCCGCGGCCATTCTAGTCCTCCCTAGTGCCCTCTCCTCCTTTGAACGGGTGCGCGGTCCTCCCCTGAGCCCGCCGGTGCCCTCAGCTCGGCCGGAGGTGGCCGGAGTTGGCTGGGCCCGTCGCCAGAGTCTGCCACCTTCGCCATGTCCCCGCGAGCCGCTGTCGTCGCCGTGCCCTCCAGTGGACGCACCCTGGCCAGAAGTGGCCGGAGCCGGCCGGTCCCCTCGCCGCCCCTCACCTGCTCTTCCTCTGCTTCACGCAAGGCACAAGGCGGCGGGAGGTAGAGGACGAGCGCCCGTGCCCTCCCCCTGCTCCCTGGGCCCCACGCGTCGGTGGCCCAGCCACCTCTGCCCATGTGGCAAGTGGAGACGGTTTTCCCAGAGGACCCATTGGTGATAAAATCTTCACATATTGGTCCTTCTTCTTCCAACCTTCACAACTATTCAACCGTAGCTCCGATTGAGCCCCCTCCGAGAAAGAACCGTCCGACATTTTGTGTCGCGGCTTCACCGCACTTCTTCCTGGAGTCTCCGTCACCCTAGGCAAGCCACAATACCACTGGCATGATAGTCATGTAGTAGCCATGGTTTTCAACTTGAATATTTATTAAATGTTTGCTTGTTTAAAATATGGTTATCGTTATTTCGGTAATGATTCTTGGCTAGTGCTTACTTTCTTGCTATGTTGTTATGCACCTGGTTATCATGCCCTGCTAGTTGCTAGTATTCCTTTCATATGCTTATGCATGCTAGTAGTATGTGTGGATGTTGGTAACGGTCTTCGGTGCATGACTACAGTCTGTCCCAAGTACCGTTGTTATGCATGTTCCATTGCATCTAGTTGGTTAAATGGTTGCACAATGGCATTATTGATATGATATTGCATGATATTTATTGTTGATACTAGTGGTCATGCTATGTTTCGGAGAAGTATGTACTTATGATGTTCATGCTAGTCAGCATGCCATGCTTAGTTGAATATGATTCATTGTTGATATGGTGGATAGTTATGTGGTTTTCTCATCATTATGTTGATATCATGCTCATGCATTGTAACTGCATCATGTATTTTATCATGGCTCAGTATATTTGCATTCAAGTTTAACAGGATTAAATTGAACTTGAACAACTATTGGCTGAGTCATGGTGCCACCATATCGAACTGACCAGTCCAACCATGCTTTCCTTTACGGGAAGGTCCTAACTGGGTCTATTGTCGTGCCTCTCACCGGGGCCTCCAATGAGGGAATGTTATGGGCGTGCGATACCCTGGCCTAGTAAGCAAACATATCCTTGTGTGTCCGTTGTTGTTGTAGTTATGGATCCGGGTCCCTGTTTGGGACCGTTTATGTTTGGCCACGACGGTGGTAGTTGTGTCTTTGGTAGACACGGGGCCACTGATAACCCACAAGTATAGGGGATCGCAACAGTTTTCGATAAGTAAGAGTGTCGAACCCAACGAGGAGCTAAAGGCAGAACAAATATTCCCTCAAGTTCTATCGACCACTGATACAACTCTACGCACGCTTGGCGTTCGCTTTACCTAGAACAAGTATGAAACTAGAAGTATTTTGTAGGTGTTGTTGGATAGGTATGCAAGATAATAAAGAGCAAGTAAATAAAAAGTTAGGGCTCTTTAGATAAAGAAACAACTAAGTTAGGTTTAGTAGAGAGTTTGTTGTTACGAGAAAGTTATTTGTCCCTAGGCAATCAATAACTAGACCGGTAATCATTATTACAATTTTATTTGAGGGAGAGGCATAAGCTAACATACTTTCTCTACTTGGATCATATGCACTTATGATTGGAACTCTAGCAAGAATCCGCAACTACTAAATATTCATTAAGGTAAAACCCAACCATAGCATTAAAGCATCATGTCCCCTTTATCCCATACGCAAACAACCTACTTACTCGGGTCTGTGCTTCTGTAACTCACGCCACCCACCATAAGCAAATCATGAACATATTGTAAACCCTACAGCGGGGATCCCTCACGCTTGCGCGACAGGAGAGCACCATAGGACAGCACCAATAATAAAACATGCAACTCAAACCAATCTTGATCATCAAACAGCCATTAGGACAAAACAGATCTACTCAAACATCATAGGATAGCCATACATCATAGGGAAATAATATAAAGCGTTGAGCACCATGTTTAAGTAGAGATTACAGCGGGTAAGAGAGAGGTTACACCAATGCATAGAGGGGGAAGAGTTGGTGGTGAAGGCGGTGAAGTTGTTGGAGAAGATGACGGTGATCATGATGGCCCCCGGTGGCACTACGGCGCCACCGGAAGCAAGGGGGAGAGCGCCCCCCCTTCTTCTTCTTCTTCCTTAACCTCCTCCCTAGATGGGAGAAGGGTTTCCCCTCTGGTCCTTGGCCTCCATGGCGTGGGAGGGGCGAGAGCCCCTCCGAGATTGGATCTGTCTCTCTGTCTCTCTCTGTTTCTGCGTTCTCTCCTGGCTCTGTTTCACCATTTCGTGTATATATGGAGATCCGTAACTCTGATTGGCCAGAAACCTTCGTCGTGATTTTTTTTCTTTTGAAAATTAGCTTTCTTGCAGCAAAAGAAGAGCGTCAACCACCTTATGGGTGGCTCACGAGGGTAGGGGCCGCGCCCAGGGGGGCAGGCGCGCCCCCCTGCCTCGTGAACACCTCGGGCACCGTCTCATGTGGATTTTTCTTCCAGAATTTTCCAAATATTCCAAAAAGTATCTCCGCCCATTTTTATCCCGTTTGGACTCCGTTTGATATGGATATTCTACGAAACCAAAAACATGCAACAGACAGGAATTGGCACTGCGCACTGGATCAATATGTTAGTCCCAAAAATAGTATAAAAAGTTGCCAAAAGTATATGAAAGTTGTACAATATTGGCATGGAACAATAAAAAATTATAGATACGACGGAGATGTATCAACATCCCCAAGCTTAATTCCTGCTCGTCCTCGAGTAGGTAAATGATAAAAAAGATAATTTTTGATGTGGAATGCTACCTAGCATAATCTTGATCACATATCTAATCATGGCATGAATATTAAGACACGAGTGATTCAAAGCAATAGTCTATCATTTGACATAAAAACAATAACACTTCAAGCCTACTAATAAAGCAATCATGTCTTTTCAAAATAACATGGCCAAAGAAAGTTATCCCTACAAAATCATATAGTCTGGCTATGCTCCATCTTCTTCACACAAAATACTCACATCATGCACAACCCCGATGACAAGCCAAGCAATTGTTTCATACTTTTGGCGTTCTCAAACTTTTTCAACTTTCACGCAATACATGAGCGTGAGCCATGGACATAGCAATATGGGGGGAATAGAATGGTGGTTGTGGAGAAGACAAAAAGGAGAAGATAGTCTCACATCAACTAGGCGTATCAACGGGCTATGGAGATGCCCATCAATAGATATCAATGTGAGTGAGTAGGGATTACCATGCAACTGATGCACTAGAGCTATAAGTATATGAAAGCTCTAACTGAAACTAAGTGGGTGTGCATCCAACTTGCTTGCTCATGAAGACCTAGGGCATTTGAGGAAGCCCATCGTTGGAATATACAAGCCAAGTTCTATAATGAAATTCCCACTAGTATATGAAAATGATAACTCAAGAGACTCTCTATATGAAGAACATGGTGCTACTCTGAAGCACAAGTGTGGTAAAAAGGATAGTAACATTGCCCCTTCTCTCCTTTTCTCTCATTTTTTTGTAGGGTTCTTTGGCCTCTCTCTCCTTTTTTGGGGGGGGCTTCTTTGGCCACTTTTATTTTGATAGCCTCACATGGGATAATGTTCTAATAAAGATGATCATCACACTTTTATTTACTTACAACTCAATATTACAACTCGATATCTAGAACAAAGATATGACTCTATATGAATGCCTCCAGCGGTGTACCGGGATGTGCAATGAACTAGTGTAGCAATGACATAAAAAAACGGACAAGCCATGAAAACATCATGCTAGCTGTCTTACGATCATGCAAAGCAATATGACAATGAATGCTCAAGTCATGTATATGATGATGATGATGAAAGTTACATGGCAATATATCTCGGAATGGCTATGGAAATGCCATGATAGGTAGGTATGGTGGCTGTTTTGAGAAAGGTATATGGTGGGTTTATGGTACCGGCGAAAGTTGCACGGTACTAGAGAGGCTAGCAATGGTGGAAGGGTGAGAGTGAGTATAATCCATGGACTCAGCATTAGTCATAAAGAACTCACATACTTATTGTAAAAATCTATTAGTCATCGAAATAAAGTACTATGCGCATGCTCCTAGGGGGATAGATTGGTAGGAAAAGACCATCGCTCGTCCCCGACCGCCACTCATAAGGAAGACAATCAATAAATACCTCATGCTCCAACTTTGTTACATAACGGTTCACCATACGTGCATGCTACGGGAATCACAAACCTCAACACACGTATTTCTACAATTCACAACCACCCACTAGCATGACTCTAATATCACCATCTTTATATCGCAAAACTATTGCAAGGAATCAAACATATCATATTCAGTGATCTACAAGTTTTATGTAGGATTTTATGACTAACCATGTGAATGACCAGTTTCTGTCATCTCTCTAAATAGATATAAGTGAAGAAAGAGAGTTTAATTCTTTATACAAAAGATATGCCCACGCTCTAACAAATATAAGTGAAGCAAAAGAGCATTCTACAAATGGCGGTTGTCTATGTAAAGAGAAACAGGCAATCCAAACTTCAAATGATATAAGTGAAGTACATGAAGCATTCTATAAAGCCATACTCAAAAGATATAAGTGAAGTTCACAGAGCATTCTATAAATCAACCAAGGACTATCTCATACCAGCATGGTGCATAGAAGAAAAATTAAAACTAAATGCAAAAGACGCTCCAAGATTACACATATCACATGAACGAAACGAATCCAAAAACATACCGATACTTGCTGAAGAAAGAGGGGATGCCTTCCCAGCATCCCCAAGCTTAGATGCTTGAGTCTCCTTGAATATTTACTTGGGGTGCCTCGGGCATCCCCAAGCTTGAGCTCTTGCCTCTCTTCCTTCTTCTCACATTGAAACCTTCTCAATCATCGAACACTTCATCCACACAAAACTTCAACAGAAAACTCGGTAAGATCCGTTAGTATAATAAAGCAAATCACTACTCTAAGTACTGTTGCAAACCAATTCATATTTTGTTTTTGGATTGTGTCTACTGTAATATAAATTTTTCTTGGCTTAATCCACTAATATAAATTGATAGTTTCATCAAAACAAGCAAACTATGCATCAAAAACAGAATCTGTCTAAAACAGAACAGCCTGTAATAATCTGAACATTCACCATACTTCTGATGCTTGAAAAAATCTACCAAAATTAGGAAAAATAAACAATTTTTATAGGAAGATAGTGCAAATAGAGTCAGAACCATTTGACATTCCAGCTAAAAATGTAAAATCGCGCACTACAGCCAAAGTTTCTGTCCTGCACCGTACAAACCATCAAGCAAATGTAAACATCCTAAAGGCAAACCTTGGTACATTATTTCTATAATACAATGGAATTGTACAAGGGGATAATTATTTTTTTTGAAAATTTTCTGTAATCAAGATTCACAAAGTTTCAGTGAGCATGAACAAAGTTCAAGGAGCACTCCCACTTCAACAATGCTTGTCTTTCTCACTTTCACTTTCCTTTTTGAAAAAGTTTTGGGTTCCCCTCTTTATTTTTGTTGTTTTTAAACTATATGAAAGCACTCAGCAGAAATAAATGACTCTCTAAAACTTCCGGGTTGTCTCCCTGGCAGTGCTTTCTTTAAAGCCATTAAGCTAGGCATATGGTGGTCAAGTAATGAATCCACCCGGATCCCAAGGTATATAAAAGCCAATTTTAATTAACAATGATTTGTAATTTAGTGGTGAGCACAAGGTAACAAATATCATGTAATGACGAAGTCTAACTCTCTTTCTATGCATCGGCATGTCATAAAAGAACAATTCATGCACACAAAGTGAATGCCAATGCATAGTATAAACAGTTTCTTGCAATTTTATCATATTGGAAACATAGAGAGGTGGAGATATAGTTCCTCTCTCATAATAATTGTAAGTAGGAGCAGCAAGCACATGCATATTATATTCATCAAAATCATCATGTGTAACGGTAAAAGGCAACCCATCAATATATTCCTTAATAAGGGAAAACTTCTCCGATATAGTGTAGTCGGGAGAATTCAAAAAGATAATAGGACTGTCATGTGTGGGTGCAATAGCAACAATTTCATGTTTAACATAAGGAACTATAGCAAGTTCATCTCCATAAGTATAATTCATATTGGCATCTTGGCCACAAGCATCATCAAAAAGGGATATTTCAAAAGAATCCAAGGGATCATAACAGTCATCATAGCAATCATCCTTCGGTAAGCACGAAGGGGAATTAAACAATGTATGATTTGAAGAGTTACTCTCATTAGAAGGTGGGCACGGGTGATCAATCCGCTCTTCCTCCTTTTGTTCTTCGCTCTCTTCCTCATCTTTTTCATCCAATGAGCTCAAAGTTTCATCAACTTCTTCTTCCATAGATTCCTGCAAAATATTAATCTCTTCTTGGACAGGAGAGATTTTCTCAATAAGCGCATTAATATAGGAATTATATTCATAATTATCATAGCAATATTTTAAGATAGCTAAATTTTCAGGCCTATAAACATCATCATCATAAGATTCATTCTTTTCAAACAAAGATTCAATTTCATAAGCAACCTTAAAAGCAACAAATTCTTCTATTTGTTCCACATCATAGTAATCATATATACCTCTAGCATAAGAAGCCAAGGTTTCATTATCATTAAATTCACATGAAAAGGGAAGGTGTGGAGCCTTCATCCTAGAGCAACAAGTAATATCATAACTCAAGCATACTTGCCGAGCATACCACTTCAATATATGAATTTGATCCCATAATAGTTTCCCTTTTTGTGTCAAGCGGTAATCCCTAAAGTATTCACGTTGATCCAACGTTACTCCCATTACATAATTGAATGGGATTTTCTCAGGATTATTAAAGTAGTACATAATATTTTTCACATAACCAGCATCAAGGGTTTTAGGAGGTTCCCCATCTCCATGAGTAGCAAGTACACCTAATTTTTTTGGTATTTCGTGTTCCATATCCATAACTAAAGATAGAGAACAACTAAGAACAGCAAATAAAAATTACTTGGTGATAAAGCAAACAAGCACACACGAGAATATTCACCCCACGCTATTGCTCCCCGGCAACGGCGCCAGAAAAAGGTCTTGATAACCCACAAGTATAGGGGATCGCAACAGTTTTCGATAAGTAAGAGTGTCGAACCCAACGAGGAGCTAAAGGCAGAACAAATATTCCCTCAAGTTCTATCGACCACCGATACAACTCTACGCACGCTTGACGTTCGCTTTACCTAGAACAAGTATGAAACTAGAAGTATTTTGTAGGTGTTGTTGGATAGGTATGCAAGATAATAAAGAGCAAGTAAATAAAAAGTAGGGGCTGTTTAGATAAAGACACAACTAAGTTAGGTTTAATAGAGAGTTTGTTGTTACAAGAAAGTTATTTGTCCCTAGGCAATCAATAACTAGACTGGTAATCATTATTACAATTTTATTTGAGGGAGAGGCATAAGCTAACATACTTTCTCTAATTGGATCATATGCACTTATGATTGTAACTCTAGGAAGCATCCGCAACTACTAAAGATTCATTAAGGTAAAACCCAACCATAGCATTAAAGCATCAAGTCCCCTTTATCCCATACGCAAACAACCTACTTACTCAGGTCTGTGCTTCTGTCAGTCACGCCACCCACCATAAGCAAATCATGAACATATTGCAAACCCTACAGCGGGGATCCCTCACGCTTGCGCGACACGGAGAGCACCATAGGACAGCACCAATAATAAAACATGCAACTCAAACCAATCTTGATCATCAAATAGCCATTAGGACAAAACGGATCTACTCAAACATCATAGGATAGCCATACATCATAGGGAAATAATATATAGCATTGAGCACCATGTTTAAGTAGAGATTACAACGGGTAAGAGAGAGGTTACACTGCTGCATAGAGGGGGGAAGAGTTGGTGGTGAAGGCCGTGAAGTTGTTGGAGAAGATGACGGTGATGATGATGGCCCCCGGTGGCACTCCGGCGCCACCGGAAGCAATGGGGAGAGCGCCCCCCTTTTTCTGCTTCTTCCTTGACCTCCTCCGTAGATGGGAGAAGGGTTTCCCCTTTGGCCCTTGGCCTCCATGGCGTGGGAGGGGCGAGAGCCCCTCCGAGATTGGATCTCTCTCTCTTTGTCTCTCTCTGTTTCCGCGTTCTCTCTGGCTCTGTTTCACCATTTTGTGTATATATGGAGATCCATAACTCCAATTGGCCTGAAACCTTCGCCGTGATCCCCCCCCCCCCAAAATTAGCTTTCTTGCCGCAAAAGAAGAGCATTAACCGCCTTACGGGAGGCTCACGAGGGTAGGGGCGCACCCAGGGGGGCAGGCACGCCCCCCTGCCTCATGACCACCTCGGGCACCGTCTCACGTGGATTTTTCTTCCAGAATTTTCCAAATATTCCAAAAAGTATCTCCGTCCGTTTTTATCCCGTTTGAACTCCGTTTGATATGGATATTCTGCGAAACCAAAAACATGCAATAGATAGGAACTGGCACTGGGCACTGGATCAATATGTTAGTCCCAAAAATAGTATAACAGTTGCCAAAAGTATATGAAAGTTGTGGAATATTGGCATGGAACAATCAAAAATTATACATACGACAGAGACGTATCAGCCACCCAGGATAAGCCCAGTGGGGAGTGAGTAGGAGTGGCCGAGAGAGTGTCATGTCAGTAGATCGGTTTTGTCGGAACGCCATTGGTCCACCCGAATGGGAGTGCGAGGCCATGGGTTCCATAGTGTGGGTACAGTGTACTAACCTCTGCAGAGTGTATATTAAATCTATCGATAGCTGCGCCCATGGATAAGGGCCCAGTTCGTGTCAATCAAACTGAGAGTGAATAGTAGTAATAATAATGTGCTTAATAACCACCCCGGTTCGATGATGAGATAAGTTGGTTGTGATCGCCAGAAAGATCACCGTTTGAGACCAAGTGTTGGGTATGGTTGTGATCGTCGGAAAGATCACCGTTTGAGACCAAGTGTTGGTCATGGTTGTGATCGCCGGAATGATCATCGTGGTATTGAGGATACCGAGCTGTTGGATATTCGTGATGTTGTGTGAGAATCGTGGATAAGGATCAAGCTCCTTGTGGTCATTTGATGATTACTACGGTATTGTTTATACCAAGCTTGATTTGATCTTGAGATGATCGTGTAATGTCCGAGGTTGGTAAGTGATGCATCTCATGGTTACGAGGTAACCCGAGCAGAATAAATGGTGCATATAGGTTCATCATGGTGCATGCTGGTATCATCAGATTTATATGTTCATGCCATGATCATATTGTTCTAGTAGTATTATGTTCCCATTGTTCATGCCATGTTATCCTTATGCCCTCATGATAATTCCTGCTTAACCTGTAATTGCCATGTTGTTGTTTGTCTTGAATGCTTCTGGTTATTGTGAGCTTGCAAGTACATTCAATGTACTGACCTGGCATGTCATGCCAGTTGGCAGGTTGTGCCTGGATTGCTTGCTTGTTTGGTGTGGTTCCTGTGTGCGCGAGCTAGGATAAACATTCCAACCAGAGCCCCTGCGGATTGGAGTCCATCATCGCCGTTCGTTGTTCCGCTGCCAGTAGTTGTTCCACTGCTTCGAGTTGTTATGCTGCTTGTGTGGAGCAACCGTGGTTGGCGTAGTGTCGCCGTACTAATGTTATTCATTGTAATATCGGAACCCTTCTATTCATATCCGTGTTGTAATAGAGAGCTGGTTTGTTCTATACTAAGCAGTACCGTATTCCAGAAGACTTCACCTCGATCTCTGGGCTGGAATACAGGGCTTTCCGGTTTTCTCTGAGCCGGGGTGCCACAGGCTTGGTATCAGGGCAGGTCTGGCTGTAGAGCGTCTAGTGCCCTGGAACATTAGGAAACGGTAGTATAGGCTCTGGTTGTTGCATTTGTTTGTTGCATTTGGTTGTTGCATTTCTTTGCTGCATATAGTCTTATTTCTATTACCATTAACCCATGTTTCATGCGTAGATGGCGGTCAACTTCCATGAGTTCAGTGCCCTTCCCTTAGCTCCCGGTGCTGTTCCTATTGAGTTCAGTCCCACTCCTGCACCTCTCAGCTTTACTGCCCTCCTTGGCGACATGTGGCGTAGTATTTATCCCCTCAGATATCCACCTCATTATCAAGTACTCCAGTTTTCTGCTGGAGGAAGAATTTGGGAATACATTGCTCATGTTCATCTGTCAGCCCCAATTCCTGTCGATAAGCGCACCTATAGTTTCCATGGTGGTTACGGGGCTACTCCTGAGCGTACCATTCAGCTTGTCGCAATGGTAGGAGTCATCGGCCTTCTTCACCAAGAGAGCATGGTGCAAGAGAACCGTGCTTATCTATATTATCCCACCATCATCGAGAATCCTAGGCGAATCAAATTTCCCTCCATCAAGCCTCAAGATGACCCGGCTATCCTCGCCATGTCCCGTTACATGACGGCCGAGAGTCTTCTTATTTCTGAGTTAGTCCAAGACGCCATTCGGGCCAGGAGATTGCTTGCTATCACTTTACCTTAGTCTCCGCCAGCTTCTCCAACTCCTCCGCCTCGTCCATCTGGAGTTTCAGAGTCAGTAGTTCCACTCGGTACTCGCTTAGCTTCCTCGTCAGTTCGCGAGCGTTGTAATCCTTCGAGTGGTGTTTGTGCATCTGTTGTAGCTTCATGCTTGTGTTTGCCTCTGTGGAGCAGCTTTGTAGCTAGTTTGTTGTGTGCTTTGTTGCAATAAATCATTTTCTCGTGCTTATCTGTGTTGAATCCTCGGTGTTACCCCCTTATGGAAATTACTCCTCAACTGACACCGGATCAGAAGAAGCCGTGATGCAGTACAGATATACACCAAGGAATTCAGTTAACAACAATGAGATTTTCAGCTGATTGTATTGCAGACATCCGTGCGGATACAAATTATATTATATCAGACTTTCAACAACAAGTACCTTTCAGAGATACACTTTATCTCAGCAATGATTAAATCAGCAAGAGAACAAAATTGGGTCAATGGTGCATTTCAAGTCAAAGGTATGGGCTATGCACAATGATTGAATGTGCCATTAAAACACTGCGACACCCAGAAGTCAGTCCAAATGCATAGTGAATCCAGTAAGGACAATCAGAAAATTCTTGTCATATAAATAATCAGCTGCCAGACTGACAATATATATATATATATATATATATATGTCATTCCCTTCACTAAGAAAATAAGTCCCGTCCTTCTCCACAATTTATTGACGAAGTGTACAAAGATAAGGTTCCCAGTCTGCATTGATAGGGTATGAATGGATTCCCGTGCAAGATATTCATTCTTCTTGATAAAATACTGGAAAAGCTTATGGCATAAGGTACCGAGTCTTCCCTAGCAAAGTCTTTAAGGGGGGAAGCTTACGAGGTACGATACCTCGTTTTTCCTCAATAACATATCCACCGAAGGCTTCGGGCACAAATCATCCAGTCTTCCTCAGCATGATACCCCGGTTGTGTCCAAATGCAAGCTGCCCAACCTTCTTCTGTACGACACTAATACAAGAC
This sequence comes from Triticum aestivum, assembly GCF_018294505.1. Taxonomy (NCBI): domain Eukaryota; kingdom Viridiplantae; phylum Streptophyta; class Magnoliopsida; order Poales; family Poaceae; genus Triticum; species Triticum aestivum. Next base: position 368,134,342 of record NC_057803.1, read on the forward strand.
ATTAAATTATGAATTGTCAGCATATGGCAGTGTTTCCAAGTAGCAGATCTGCAACAGTTGGTCTGAAACAAAAATCGGTCAGAGGTATGCCTGGAGAATCAGATATTTGTTCATTCAATGACTATGCTGCCAAGTCGATGCAAGTCTCTCGCACAAGGAAGACTTCACGGTACACATCCGACAACCTCACCGGTTATTCAAGAAACAAAAAACCCAGTGGGTGAGGCCATAATCAACAGGTCTTGAAGGAAAGACAACATTGAGAGAATAATTTGGCAGTGATTATCAAGATCAGTCCCGCACATCCAACAATATGATGTTATTAATCTGTCCCTGTCCGGCATAATTGAGATATGTATAACCACACGTGAGCCGGATAAATATACCGAGGCTCAAAACATGAACCCGACCAAGGTATGATTGCCAGATATTGTACGTAACAGTATTCAGGGCCGCGAAAATAATCAAGGATATATATAAGGCCCTGCTCTTTCAGTTGAGGATCCAAATGAAGAAAGTAATAATGAAAGAGCAAGACCAACAATACATGTATGCCGGTTATTATGTGAAAAATGTGGATACCCAAGTCCATCTTATTCCACGGCAAACCCAAGAGGTATACTCCATTGTGGTAAGGACCTCATAGCGAGGCAACAGGCTCGATCCACAGTATGCTCAGAACTGTCAGCATTGAATACCTGAGTCTGTCCGGTCAGACTCATGGACAGCTCAATATATTGACCTCAACTCCGGCGATGAAGCATCACACAGACTGTTATTCCCAGGGAGATACTGGCAAAAATGAAGAATCAGTGTGAAAACATATATTTTGAGTATTGTTATCTCTCGCATAGGGGAAGCAATTAAAAGAATAGCCTGTGTGGATGGGATTCTTTGCGAAGATCACCGCCAGTCAAGTCTGCAAATCTTATCATCAAGAGATGGTGCATTTTTCTATCAGTCCCAACAACCGACAGTCAAACCTTTGGTACAACTTGGATACTCAAGACTGTGAAACCAGTCAAGATAAGTTAGGAACTCCTGCAAGATGTCAGCATCCATTAGCAAAACAGATATGATCCACATCACTGTTTTGGACCCAGAAGGCATGCATATTGTTGGTGTCAAAACCGGTGGATATCGGCTCGGGGGTCCCGAACTGTGCGTCTAAGGCGGATGGTAATAGGACACGGGGGACACAATGTTTACCTAGGTTCGGGCCCTCTCGATGGAGGTAATACCCTACTTCCTGCTTGATTGATCTTGATGGTATAAGTATTACAAGAGTTGACCTACCACGAGATCGTAGAGGCTAAACCCTAGAAGCTAGCCTATGATTATGATTGTTGTCGTCCTACGGACTAAACCCTCCAGTTTATATACACACCGGAGGGGGCTAGGGTTACACAGAGTCGGTTACAAGGGAGTAGATCTACATATCTGAATTGCCAAGCTTGCCATCCACGCAATGGAGAGTCCCACCCGGAAACAGGACGAAGTCTTCAATCTTGTATCTTCATAGTCCAAAAGTCCGGCCAAAGGATATAGTCCGGCTGTCCGGGGACTCCCTAATCCAGGACTCCCTCAGTAGCCCCCGAACCAGGCTTCAATGACGATGAGTCCAGCGCACAGATTGTCTTCGGCATTGCAAGGCGGGTTCTTCTCCAAATTCCGAATACCTATCGAGTAGTGTTCGGCTTCCCATGAATGTTGTACTCCCTGGCTTCTGTGCCTAATAATGGCTATCCTGCACGTGTTGAGCGAATGCGAGAAGTCGGGAAATTTTTACACTTGCCACCCTAACCATGTGAGTAAATCGTCTATTTAAAGAGACGGGGATCCTCAAATCCAGATCACACCATCCTTCCACAGCAAGTATCCATCGGAGCGCGCCCAGAAAAGTCCATCCCATCATGGCCGGCCATCGCAGCTCCTCCTCTCGCTCCCGTAGCCCTAAGCCAAGCCATTGGAAGAAGTGTTCCGTCCCCCACAGCCAATTAGTAGAGTTACAGACCCAGGGGTTTCTCCATCCAGTGTATATGGTCCCCGTTCGAGCCGGACTTTCCACTTACAACGGCGGGAGCAAGCGGAGAGCTTTCCCAACCCATCCATGGGGGAGCGGGTATGCCTTGTCCCTTACTTATTAAGGGGGCTTGGATTTCCAATCCATCCATTCCTGCGCGGGCTCCTGGAGTTCTACGGCCTCCAGCTGCATAACTTTACTCTCGCCTCCATATTACACATCGCTAGCTACGTCGCCCTTTGCGAGCTATTTTTTGGCTGTGAAGCTCATTTCAAGCTATGAAAGAGGCTATTCTGCCTCGTACCTCGTACACAGGAGGGGTCAATATATCAAGTGGGCGGAGCCGAGATATGGCGCATCGCCGGGACCGGATTCCTGTCCGGTACTCCGAATAATACATCCAAAGACTCGCCTTCTAAGTGGTTTTATATGGAGGACGTCCCCCTTCCGGACCCTATTCGAATGGGCCTTCCTAAGTTCAATAACGCCCCTGTGAAGAAACGCCGCAGCTGGCGCCCTCGGAGCCCCCAGGAGGAAGATAACAGAGAGGTCCTTTACCTGATGGGCCGGATAAAAATGCTGGCCAAATCAGGATTGACAATAATCGAGGTTATGTCAATATGTATAATGCAGGGGGTGCAACCACTTCAATATCGGGGACAACCCATGTGGCACTTTAATGGAGAAGACGATGCCACCCGTTGCGGTCGTAAGGGGCCGGACTTCGTCGCTGCTCTAGCGAAAATACTGTCCGATTTATATAAAGGAAAGGAAGAGGAGTTCATTCGCATTAAGCCACGGGATGAATTCTCCATGTACAACCCCCCAAACTGGGTGAGTTGCTACTTTCTACTCCAGGCCTTCCCGCATTCTTCATCATAAGTATTTACCTCGCTATCTCATAGCAGGAACTGCGAAAAGCTATGAGGGAGGTCCACAACCACTTTCCACAACCAGAGGACCCTGACCGGGCCCTCGATCCCGAAGTCGAAGAAGATCTGGACACATTTGTGGAGCTCATCGACATGACGTTCTATCAGTTAAGCTGCAACGGTGCCTTGGTGGCCATCATAGCCGATTATTCTAGACTGCTCCCTGCATCGCATGTAAGTAAAACCAGAGTCCCAACTTCCGAGAAGGATCCCTTTTTTCGCACTTCACCTACCGCACACATATGGTGTCTTACAGGGAAGGCCCTCGGGATGCCATGCCGAACCCGCAGTGACTCACCAACAAGGGGCACCAAAGCCGGGTAGGCTTAAAAGGAAGGCGGTCAGGACTGAGATGCCATCGCAGAGGTATGAAAAAGAACCCCGCTCCATGGTTGTCGTCTTTTAAAATATAATAACGTCCATGGTTACTGGTAGGAAAAACGCTCGCTAGACCATATCCAGAGAGCCTACTAGCCAAGCCTCCACCAGCCGGGCTCCAGAGCCGGACTTAGAGGCAGACGCTAATGTGGGCCCAACACCGGATGTTCATCCTACAGAGGATGCAGATAGGCTGTCTGCTACGAATTCTGAAGTGGAGAGTGCCATGAATCACAGACGTCGCCGGGCCGTACTCCGTGATGCTTGTTTCTCTCAAGAGACGTTCGATGCCTTCAACTCAGGAGACGCGTACAACTGAGCTGCTCAAAATGGTCTTGCCCGAGCCACGGACCAGTATGTAAAGGATATACGAGTAAGAAAATCTAATAATTATGTATATCATTAGCCCCTGAGACTTGAAACAGTTGGCACAACTGATTTAAGGATCATTGTTTGCGTAGGTTCTTACGGAGAAGAATACCCAGTTGTCTCAAGAGCTGGAGGAGTGCAAAGCCCAGCTACAGGCCGCAGTTGCCGCAATGAAGGATTCTGAGAAGCCCAGCTACAGGCCGCAGTTGCGTATGGTAACACTTGTTTCTATTTAAAAGAATGACATGTACCGGTTAGTATTCGTCATGCATGCAAATCTAACATTAGATTCTGCAGATGATCCCGGAGTGAATCCGAAGGTCGTCCGAGGGGATGAGCAACATGCTCAATGACAACTAAAGGGTGGCAAGCGCGTGCTTACGCAGGTTAGGTGGGAGAAAAACGATCTCCAAGATGCCAATACCCGGCTGGGTGTTGAACTGAAAGATGTTCGGGCCTAGTTTGCTCACTCCGTAAAGGAGAATAAGAGGCTTCGACGCGGCATTTTTAGTAAGTGCTTGTATGAACTTTTATAGAGTTCGACGAAGAAACCGGCTAACAGAGTTATATCTGTAGGTATGCTGATGGGTCGTCCCGCAGAGGAGATGCCCAGGTCTACGGGTGATCTTCTGCCAGAGCTCTCAGGACTTCACGAACAAGTTCGGCAGGTGATGCGGGGCATTGCCCAAGCCTTGTGGCCATCCGCCTCCCTGCCAGGAGGCATGGGGGAGCTTGTAAAGATGCTCAAGGGAGCGCGGCGGCGCTTCCGATTATGGAAGATATCAGCCTGCCGACAAGGTGCAAGGGAAGCCTAGGCCATGGTGAAGATGTGATATACAAAGGCTGACCCAAACCACATGGCCGAGGTCGGACCTGTGGGGTCCGATGGGAAAGAGATCCCCATTAGTTTGGTGTATGACCAGGTGAAATTAGCCGCAAAATATTACCAACAGGATTGTAGGCTAGACAGCCTGTTGGATGGTATAGAAGAAGAATTTAGTCAGTCTAAGTGACTATGTACTTCAAGTGACATATATTGTCCCTAGCCGGATTGTAAATCATTTGTCATGGCGGACCTTTTCGCTTCGACCTCCGGACCCGAGAGTCCGGAGTGTATCCGAATACCTGCTCAGTTATGTAAAAACCGGGGTACGCGTGGAAACCAGGCATAGGGGTCATAAGTGCTTGAACATACAAGTACCCAACTAGCTATGTTATATTACATGGATAGTAAGAAACATCTTCCAGGGAGAATAGTTCCGTTAAGGGTTCCTTTCCCTGGTTAGGCATGCATTAATGTGCATGTCCGAACTGCGAAAAGAGACGCGGGATATAAACATCTGGGGGCATGTATTACAATAAATAAAAGTCATCTTTTGTTCACCGACCGAATATTCCCTTAAGAACGCTAGCTTTCGGCTTCACCCAGTCTGAGGTACACATCCGACTGACCCGGCAGTAACAATCGCAGAGGTGCTCCCCTTATGCCATAGCCGAACTAACGGGAACATATAGCATAAACACAAGAGCCAGGCAACCCAGCTTGGCCAAAACTTAAGTCATATCAATGCATACACTACCAAAAAAAGACACATCCATGACATTTTTGGGCCGAACAAATTTTTTTTCTGTCATACATATGACACTTCTATGACGATAATTGTGAGAAAACCCGGTATCATCATAGATGTGGTGGGCTCCTACTTCTATGATAAAAAATCATGACAGAAAATGGGCTTTTCATCCTGGGCAGGCCGGAGACGCAACTGCATGACATTCTTTGGGCCGTCCATGACGAAAAAAACCATGGTAGAATCAAGGGGGAGGAAAATTTCAGGGAGTTCCCGGTTACGGTGGGAGGTCGGGGGTCGAGCGATGCACGTTCCTCTCGTACACGTACGTGCGTGTGTGCGAGGCGTTGGCTCTAACTAAACCTGAGCGAGGCGTTGGGCTCTAACTGAACCCAAGCGATTGCACTGCAGGCTACGCGTTACTGAACCCGAGCGATCGATCGATGGCTGTTAACTAAACCCGATCGAGCGATTCCTTCGCTACTGCTGCTAACTGAAGCCGATCGATTGGATGAACAGTGAGCGTTGCGGGAGGGGGGGTGGATGAACAGTGAGCAGTGGCGTTGCCTCTGGATGAGCAGGACCCCATGGTGTGGAGGGATGGATGAACGGTAGACGATGGAGGGGTGCCCATGGAGGGGTGGTTGAACGGGACCCTGCGGTGTGGAGGGTTGGATGAACAGTAGATGGTGGAGGGGTGCCCGTGGAGGGGTGGTTGAATAGTGGTCGGTGGAGTAGCGCGCGGTGGAGGCTGGAGGTGGTCGACGGTGGAGATGAACAATATCCCGTGGAGTCCCGTTTTGCGGTACGCCACACCCCTCCTGATGAACAGGACCCCCGTTTCGACCGTAGGAGGTCCGTTTCGTCCGTTTTGCGGTACAGCACACCCCTCCCGATCAACAGGACCCCCGTTTCGACCGTACACTACTAGGAAAAGGCCTACTAGTGGCGCACCAGTGTTGCCTACTAATGGCGCACTACTGGTGCGCCACTAGTACCATGCCACTAGTATTTTTTACTAATGGCACACCACTAGTGCGCCATTAGTATACCAGATACTAATGGCGCACCTGTAGTGTGCCATTAGTATGCCTAGAGGTGCGCCATTACTATCTGACTTAGTAATGGCGCACCACATAGAAGTGCGCCATTAGTAATATATTTTTTCAATTTTTTTTAATTTTTTTAAAAAAAAATCAAATTTTTTATCCAACCCCAGCACCAGCTCACTTCACAGGCACTTGTTGATATATCTAGCATATCAATCCTAATAAACCTTGTTGATGTTTATGACTTTGTTCATGTTCATGAGTGTGATGAAATTTTGAAAAAATATTTCAAACTTCCGTTCATATTACGTATCATATTTTGAAAAAAAATTCCTGAAAAAATTGAAACTATTTTTTTCTGTTACTAGTGGCGCACCTAGCATACGGTGCGCCACTAGTAAGTTTGAAATTTTTTGCCTCCAGATCTTCAAAGCCCCATAACTTTTTTTCTGTTAGGTTTTTGAGGATTTTCTGTTAGTAAGTTCATAACATCGTAGACAGAGAATTGCAATGCCATGGTCATAATCATACCCCAAGTTAAAATAATAAGCCAATGGCTTTCATATTCTAGCAATATGTCATGGTTCAAACATCATGTAACAATGAGTGGAAAACAGCTATGACAGCGCCTACTCATATTCTACCATAGCACTTATTACTACTGTTCTCATATCAACTCTAAGCAATAACATGCATTGTTATAAAAAACTTGTAAACGAGAGGTAACATATAGCAATCATGATGTTATGCTCGTAATATGTATTCTAACAATCATTAGATGCCAATTGTTCTCATATCAACTCTAACAATAACATGTGTGGTCATAAAAATCTAGGAAATGAGATGAACATATAGCAATGATGTGGTTATAGACATGCTATGCATTCTAAAATTGTAACAAATGAACATGCAGTTGTATTCATAAGGTAAAGATGAGATGAGATAGAACAGTTACACGACGATAGATTCCACCAGTATAGGCAGCCTCTCTGTGCGTCGACCGCGTAAACAATGCCATCGTGCACTATAGCATCAGACAGAAATGTTGCCTCAACAGGATTGATGATGAGCCATAACCATGTATGGCGACCAGATTCTAGATAGATTAGTCCCATGTTGAACAAGGCAATGAGCTTGTAATCCATGTAGTCTTCTGATGGTGTGGGCACTTCGTAGATTACAACTTTCTGCAAACAGAGGTCGAGCCAAAAGCTTGACACGTCTCGTGCGTAGTAGGCAGGAGTGTCCGGCGGGCTGCGAGGCTCGATGGCGGCGATATCCAACGATGGAAGGGTGATCTCTCGCTGGGTGTAGATATCCACGAGACACCACGGACTACCAGTGTGGTGGATGAGGACGATCCAGTTGGCCTTCATGCTCGCCCAGTAGTGGCCGCGCATGAAGGACAGGTGGACGGGTAGTGGTAGCATGTTGAGGGGCACCACGGCAACCTCCGTAAGATCGTCAAGTTGGTGTCTCGGCCACCTGCGAGGATCGGGCATCAGCAAGCAGGGTGTTTTGAAAAGAGCCGGCCGGTTGCAGATGATTAGACGGTACAAAGACACCGAGCATGCGGCCAGACGGACGGTGCTGAGTAGGTCCATACGACTACAGATCTGCTCCAAGAGAACATCGGGGAGGGAATTCCAATCACGGCTCTGCGTGTCAGTCGGTTCTGCCATTGGGGTTTTCGGTGCCTGCGAGCCAGCGGGGAAGTGCATTCGGGCAGGTGAGCAAAGAAGCTTCTCCTCGTGTGGCCGAGCAGTGAGTGGGGGGATATGGTACGCGGTGAACGATGGGGCAGAGAGGAGGAAGAAGAAGAGAGGAGGGAGAAGGAAGATGGCGCGGGCGGGCGAGCAGTGAGCGGGGGTAAATGGTGTGCGGTTGACGATGGGGAAGAGAGGAGGAAGAAGAAGAGAGGAGGGAGAAGAAGAGATGGCAGTACTGGGTAAGGCTGATTTAGTAACACCAACACGCTGGTTCAGCTTATTAATTACGTGTCCCATCTGCTACAGCGTGTATTGTCACTTCACTGCGAAGACTAGTTGAATAGTTCTCTCTGACCTAGATTGGGAATAATGGATCGCGAGGACTTAATTTCTACAGTATCCCTATGCCTCTACGCTCACTTCACTCATTTTGCTCCGTACCTACTCACTTGTTGAAATCTGTAGAAAGACAAATACTCCGTATTTGGGAACAGAGGGAGGCTTTTACTCCGTACAATTTGGGAACAGAGGGAGTCTCACCATATGGAGGGAACAGAGGAAGCTTGAAATATGAACATGTCAACGGGAGGGAGTAAGCCCCATGCATGCATGCATGAAACATGCAACACTCACACATACACATGGACGCACGCAACACTCACGCACCCATGCGGCACACAGCACACGACGCAACACACATGCTCACGCTCAAGTGCTCAACCTACTCCCTTCGTCCGTGAAATACTGTACATTTAGAGATTTACACATTGACCAGGGCATAATTAACGCCCAAAAGTAGCAGACTTATGTGTGCATGCGACCATTGAGATAAGAAGATTAAATGAAGGCCGTTGCATGCTGTAATTAAGGATAGACATGTAGCCTATACATACAGCACAAGTTGGTGCATTAGTCAATCAATATCGATTTAGATTAAAGGATAAATGCATTGGAAGTGTAGATGTACATCACGTACTACACTCTTTGTTTTATAGCCGATGTACACTCTTTGTTGGAAGACCGAGGGAGGACACGTGCATGCACTCACATACACAGCCAGGGCGGTTCGCGCGCAAGGGTTGGACTCGTGTCGCGCCTGCGTAAAGTTTTGTTTAACTGATTTCTTTGCTCTACCAATTGACAGGTGGGACCCAGAAACCAGGTGACAATTTAACCAGTCAACAAAGTGCCACGTCGACTATGTGGCTGGTCAGTAGGGTGCAATATGGTGCTCTACGATGAGCTAGTGATCGTATAATCGCTGCAAAACTATATATAGTGACCGTAAAGAGCGTATTGTTACATACGTTGACCACCAGTGTATTTTTCTCATTTCAAATTAAGCCATATTAATCGGAAAGGACGCAATATGGACTACTACTACTACTAGTACTGCTTTGATGTGTCCCGTCAACTCGCCGAACGAGGAGAAGCTTGCTTAATTACTATGCCTCTCCCTCGCCCACGCGCGCGGTGGTTCGCAGGATGAGGAGAGGGTTCTGACTACAGTGCCCTCTCCCTCTCCCTCCCCCTCGCCCTCGCCCTCGCGGTGGACATGCAGCAATTTAATCGGTGTCAGATTGCCATAAGCATATTGTACTCTAGTATCATCATTGTTGGACCTTTCGAAGAGGCGAAGAGCCAAGTGCAAGGTTCACACGAGTACGAACTGTGGAACCTCCCGAAGACGCAAAGAGCCAAGCGCAAGGTTTTATAGGAGTTGTCGTCCTAGTAGGAGTGTACTACAACTATAGCGAATGATGCTACTATATGATGCCGCCACGTCACGTATATCCAAAGCTGTGCCACCTTTTTTTCTCAAAGAGCATGTTGGAGCCCATGCAACAACCACACAAGTTGCACGTACACATAACACATTTACTAGTAATAAATTCTAAAGGACAAATGCCAGTATGCCACACAAGTTCATCTCTAATTCATGTGATAAATTTGTGCACGACTAGTCTACATATATTCACGGCGCTACCGTTCACAATTACCGTACTCCACTTACACGTTATAGATGGGCTACATGTCCTCCTCCAGGTTCCAGTCCCAGGTGTTCTTCATGGATGGCACGATCCATAGCGATGGGCAATGGGAATCATTGCCGCAGCTCTCTAGTCCGGTTCCACACGATGGAGACTCATCCAAGCTGAAGCGGCATAAATCAGTGTAGGATCTAGAAGTAGATGTGTCTAGAGGGGGGTTATTAGACACTTAGTGCTAAAGTTGCAATTTTTGGGCCTTTTTGGTTTGAGTGGAGTTTTAGGCACAATTTCAACATACACAATACATATCAAGCAAGCATGCAAAGAGTATATGAGCAGCGGAATGTAAAGCATGCAACTTGCAAGAATGTAAGGGGAAGGGTTTGGAGAATTCAAACGCAATTGGAGACACGGATGTTTTTCCCGTGGTTCGGATAGGTGGTGCTATCTTACATCCACGTTGATGGAGACTTCAACCCACGAAGGGTAACGGTTGCGCGAGTCCACGGAGGGCTCCACCCACGAAGGGTAATGGTTGCGCGAGTCCACGGAGGGCTCCACCCATGAAGGGTCCACGAAGAAGCAACCACGCACGAAGGGTCCACGAAGAAGCAACCTTGTCTATCCCACCATGGCCATCGCCCACGAAGGACTTGCCTCACTAGCGGTAGATCTTCACAAAGTAGGCGATCTCCTTGCCCTTACAAACTCCTTGGTTCAACTCCACAATCTTGTCGGAGGCTCCCAAGTAACACCTAGCCAATCTAGGAGACACCACTCTCCAAGAAGTAACAAATGGTGTGTAGGTAATGAACTCCTTGCTCTTGTGCTTCAAATGATAGTCTCCCCAACACTCAACTCTCTCTCATAGGATTTGGATCTTGTGGAAAGAAGGTTTGAGTGGAAAGCAACTTGGGAAAAGCTAGAGATCAAGATTCATATGGTAGGAATGGAATATCTTGGCCTCAACACATGAGTAGGTAGTTCTCTCTCAGAAATAGGATGCTGGAAGTGTAGGCTTAGTCTGATGGCTCTCTCCACGAATGAAGAGGAGGTGGAGGGGTATATATAGCCTCCACACAAAATCCAACCGTTACACACAGTTTTCCAATCTTGGTGGGACCGAATCAACAAACCCGGTCGGACCGAAAAGGTAAACCTAGTGACCGTTAGAGATTTTCGGTGGGACTGACATGCAACTCGGTAGGACCGATATGGTTAGGGTTTGGGCATAACGTAATCTCGGTGAGACCGATTACACAAACTCGGTGAGACCGAGTTTGGTAATAAGCTAACCAGAGAGTTGGTCAGGCAAACTCGGTGGGACCGATTTGCTCTTTCGGTGAGACCGAAAAGTTACAAAAGGGAAACAAAGAGTTTACATTGCAATCTCGGTGGGACCGATTCGCTCTTTCGGTGAGACCGAAAAGTTACGAAAGGGAAACAGAGAGTTTGCAATCCCATCTCGGTGAGACCGAGATCCCTATCGGTAGAACCGAATTGCTAGGGTTTGGCAGTGCCTTATGACAAGTGAAACTCGGTGGCGCCGGATAGGAATAATTGGTAGGTCCGAGTTTGGCTTAGGGTTTAGGTCATATGTGGAAGTGGGAAAGTAGCTGAGGATTTTGGAGCATATCATTAAGCACATGAAGCAAGAGGCTCATTAAGCAACACCTCATCCCTCCTTGATAGTATTGGCTTTTCCTATGGACTCAATGTGATCTTGGATCACTAAAATGTAAAATGAAGAGTCTTGAGCTTGAAGCTTTAGCCAATCCTTTGTCCTTAGCATCTTGAAGGAGTTCCCACAACCTTTAGTCCATGCCACTCCATTGTTGAACTTATCTGAAACATGCTAGATAGAAATGTTAGTCCAACAAGAGATATGTTGTCATCAATTATCAAAACCACCTAGGGAGCACTTGTGCTTTCAATCTCCCCCTTTTTGGTAATTGATGGCAACATACATCAAAGCTTTAGATAAAGATATAAAGAACAGCAAGTAAAGCTTTGGAAGGACATGTAACAAGCATAGGCTCCCCCTACATGTATGCACTCATGTAAATATGAAATATAGAGGCATGTGAGAGCATAACCATGACAGAGTAGGCAATGTGTTACATGTATCTTGGCCATATGCATCAGAGCAAAAGATTATCAAGGAAAATACCTTCATGCTCATGAGTCCTTCTTGCAAACAGTATGTACATAAGCAAGAACTCCTCATACTCATGATTTTGATGCATATACTTACCTTGTGGTCTTGAGTTGGCTTAGGATGGAATGAACCTGCACAAACAAAGTTAGATAACACAGGTACATCCACTAGCCAGAGCAAACAAAAGAAACCACAAGAATACCAAGACTGGGATGACATGTAGAGAGTGAGTACAAGGTACCACATTGGATTCAACATGTCCCCAAGAATAAAGATATGCAATGAATTTGACTGATTTCTTTCCCTTAGGTGTCTTGCTCCCCCTGAATCTTACATGGGATATTGGGAGAAGATAAGGAACAACAAATCAGAGCTGAAAGATACAAATGAACATGTCTTTCCCCCTAAAAAGACATGTGACATCTCTCCTCTTGAACATCAAGCATCAAGCATCTGGGACATCTGGGATCCTTGAGTATTCTCTCCCCCTGGAAGTCTCTCTCTCCCCCTTAATACTTTCTCTCTTGTAGGTTTGGTCCTTGAGACTTTTTCTCTCCCTTGATGTGATCTCTCTCTCCTACAAGCTTTGATGTGATCTCTCTCTCCCCCTTTGACATCAATTTCCAAGAAGGGCTTTCTGGAATCCGTCGTATAGGTTTGGTCCTTGAGACTCAGCACAAAGCAATGGATAAAACTGTGATGCTTGTAGAGGACAAGATTCATTGAGTAGAGCTGGATCAGAAGAAATATAGAACAAGTGGCAAACTGTTTTTCCTGTTGCGAAGTCGGTGGCACCGAGTGGTATGTTTCGGTGGCACCGAAAGGATTCGGTTGGACCGAAAATTACAAGTCGGTGAAACCGAGTTTACACAGAGAAAAACACTTGTCACCTCAGCTCACTAGACATGTAGGATCTCACAAAGATTTGCAATGAATTACCTGAAGGATTTGCAAGGAATTGAATGCAGAAAATGCAGAACAAAAACAAAGAGAAAAGAGAAGAAACTGAAAGATCTAGATGAAGTTTTTTTTTGAAAAAGAGAAAGAAAATAAACATGCATGAGACAAATGCAATAACACAGAAAAGAACACAAGAGAACTTCATCTAGAGTTGGGCGGTGACATAGTCACCTATGTTAGAGTATATTGACTTAGGAGTCAAGTGAGAACACTTGATCATAGGTCATACTCATCGTTTAAGCTCAAAATGGGGTTACCATTTTTCGTTTAAGCATCTTGATGTATTCACATCTTGTTGAGTTGCTTTGACTCATGTCTTGGAGTAAAGCTTCTCTAAGATGGAATAACATACCTTGGGTGGTGGTGTGGTTCTTGCTCATGTAGTTGAACTTGTGTGGGTGCTCAAGGTTGATGTAGCTCATCAAGAGTTGGGAGCACCACTTGGAGTTTGAGTTCATCTACCTACATGGGTTAGTTCTTGCAAGGAAGAGCACTTGTGTATCCAAAAATGACAATCATGAAGCTCAACATAGAATTTGTCAAAGGATATGTTTGAATGGTTTTGTGCTTCCTTGTCTTCAACCACCATTGTGTAGAGTCTTGGTGATGTAGAGATTGCTCAAGATGTGAGTGAGTCGCAATCTCATGGAATTAGATTCAACCAAGCACCTACATGGGTTAGACAACATGCAAGGTGCAAATATATCCAAGACATAAGATAGTTATCATAAGAGATATATCATGGATTAGTCATAAGCTCATGTCTTGCATGTATCCAATGGAGTTTCTACTCCAAGTTCGAAGCATCAATGATGTTCAATTCTCCTCTCAACCTGCAAAACACTTTCTCATCAAGAGGTTTAGTAAATATATCCGCTAATTGCTTATCGGTGCGAACATGCTTAAGATCAATGTCACCCTTAGCAACATGATCTCGAATGAAATGATGACGAACTTCAATATGCTTAGTTCGAGAATGTTGTACAGGATTATGACCAATTTTGATAGCACTTTCATTGTCACAAAGTAGTGGAACATGTTTCACATAGATCCCATAATCTTTAAGAGTTTGGGTCATCCAAAGTAATTGAGCACAACATGAACCAGCGGCAATGTATTCCGCTTCGGCGGTGGATAAGGATACCGAGTTTTGTTTCTTGGAAGACCAAGACACAAGAGATCTACCAAGAAATTGACAAGTACCCGAAGTGGACTTTCTATCAACCTTGTCTCCGGCATAATCCGAGTCGGAATAGCCAACAAGATCAAAAGAAGATCTCTTAGGATACCAAATGCCAAAGTTTGGTGTATGGATTAAGTATCTCACTATCCTTTTCACAGCCTTAAGATGACATTCTTTAGGAGCAGCTTGATATCGTGCACACATGCACACACTTAGCATAATATCGGGACGTGAAGCACATAGGTATAACAATGAACCAATCATAGAGCGATAAACCTTTTGATCAACCGGTTCACCATCTTTGGTCAAATCATTATGTCCACTAGTAGGCATGGGTGTAGACATACCTTTGCATTCTTGCATATTGAACTTCTTGAATAAGTCCTTGGTGTACTTTGTTTGAGAGACAAATGTACCTTCCTTAGTTTGCTTGATTTGCAAACCGAGAAAGAATTTGAGTTCACTCATCATAGACATCTCAAACTTCTCTGACATTAGCTTTCCAAACTTTTCACTAAAGAGAGGGTTAGTTGAACCAAATATGATATCATCGACATAAATTTGGCATACAAATAGTTCTCCATTAACCCTTTTAGTAAAAAGAGTAGAATCAATTTTACCAATTTCAAAACCACTTGTAATAAGGAACTTGGTCAAGCATTTATACCATGCTCTAGGAGCTTGTTTAAGACCATAAAGAGCTTTGTGAAGTTTGTAAACATGATTTGGTTTCTTAGGATTGATAAAGCCGGGAGGTTGTTTGACATAAACTTCCTCCTCTATTTCACCATTTAGAAAAGCACTTTTAATGTCCATTTGGTACAAGGTGATATTATGGTGATTAGCATAGGCAAGTAAGATGCGAATGGACTCAAGTCTAGCAACGGGAGCATATGTCTCACCATAGTCCATACCTTCGACTTGTGTGTACCCTTGGGCGACGAGACGTGCTTTGTTGCGAACCACTTGTCCATCTTCATCTTGCTTGTTGCGAAACACCCATTTGGTACCAATGATGTTGTGGTTGTTGTCGGGCTTCTCAACCAATGTCCAAACTTGGTTTCTCTCAAAATTGTGTAGCTCTTCATGCATAGCGTTTATCCAATCCGGATCTTCCAATGCTTCTTCAACCTTCATAGGTTCAATGCTAGAGATGAATGAATAGTTTTCACAAAAGTTAGCTAAACGAGTTTTTGAGCGAGTGATTCTCCCGGTTTGTATATCATTGAGGATTTGCTCGACGGGATGATCTTTGGCAATTCTTGCTCGAACTCGTGAGAGCTTTTGCTTGGGTCTTCGTTGAACATCTTCTTCATCTTGTTCTTCTTCTTGGCCTTCTTCATTGTTGACGTCGTCGTTCTCTTGTCGTGGTGGAGAAAGAGGTTGTTGATGTTCGTCTTGATGCATTTCCTTGTCTTCTTCATCTTGGTGTGTCCCACTTGTGGATGCTTCCGTGTCGATTCTTGGTTCACCTTGTCGTGAAGTAGAAGCTTCCACTTGGACGGATGAAGTACTCTCCTTCACCTCCGTTGGACGAATTTTGCCAATGGACAAGTCTTGGATTGCTTCTGAAGGGTCTTTGTCTCCTACATCAATTGGCAATTGCTCTACTTGCGAGCCATTAGATTCATCAAACTTCACATCTACCGTCTCTTCAACCTTTCGGGTGAAATTGTTGTAGACACGGTAAGTGTGAGAGTTTGAGCCATAACCAAGTAGAAAACCTTCATGAGATTTAGGAGCAAACTTTGAACGATGATGCTTATCAAGAATGTAGCACTTTGAGCCGAATACTCGAAAGTATCCAACTTGGGGTTTGTTACCGGTGAGAAGCTCGTATGCCGTCTTGCCGAGTAGCTTGTGAAGATATAAGCGATTTGTTGCGTGACAAGCTGTCTCAACCGCTTCTGCCCAAAAGTGCTTCGGCGTCTTGTATTCATCAAGCATCGTTCTTGCCATTTCGATGAGCGTCCGGTTCTTCCTCTCAACAACTCCATTTTGTTGAGGTGTGTACGTAGCCGAGAACTCGTGTGAAATCCCTTCTTCGTCAAGAAAGGTGTCCACATTTGCGTTCTTGAACTCCGTTCCGTTGTCACTCCGAACCTTCTTGATCTTCACGTCAAACTGATTTTGGGCCTTCCTAGCGAAGTTTCTGAAGATCTTCTGGACCTGCGACTTGTCATTAAGAAAGAACACCCACGTAAATCTTGAAAAATCATCAACTATAACTAGACCAAAAGAATTTCCACCGAGACTCTTGTAGGCGTTGGGACCAAAAAGATCCATATGAAGTAGCTCGAGTGGCCTTCTTGTGGTCATGATGTTCTTCACGGGATGCCTTCCTCCAACCTGTTTACCTGCTTGACAAGCACTGCAAAGTCTATCCTTATCAAATATGACATCGTTAACTCCAAGGATATGATTTCCTTTAATAAGCTTGTCAAGGTTTCTCATGCCAACGTGACCTAGTCGTCTATGCCACAACCAACCTTTTGAGGATTTAGCAACAAAGCAAGTTTTAGGTTGTGCCATTTTAGAGAAATCGACAATGTAAAGATCACCTCTATGCATACCGGTAAAGACCATTTTATGATTGTCTCGACGAAATACTTGGCAATCTACCTCAGTAAATAGGACATTCAAACCGAAAATCAGCAAGTCTAGATACTGAAAGTAAGTTGTAGCCAAGAGATTCAACGAGCATGACATTTTGAATGGAACTATCATGTGAGATGGCCACCTTACCAAGGCCAACCACTTTACCCTTTGAATTATCACCAAAGGTGACATATTTTCGAGGGCCGTCATTTTCAGCAAGCTCACGAAACATCTCTTCATCTCCGGTCATATGATCAGTACATCCACTATCAAGAACCCATTCCTTTCCTCCTGATTCATATCCCCGAAGATTTGCCATAAGACCAAAATGTCTCATTGCATCATCAAGATCGAAGTCACTATCATCATCATCATCATCATAGTATCCATGTTCATCATGATCTTGTGACTCATCATTTCCTAGAGAGGGTAATTCATTAGATAAATGATCATCAAAGTGGTCACTTTTATGAATTCTTATAGCTTCGAATATGATATCACTAATGATTCCAACATCTCCTTTAGCATGCTTAAGATTGGTAAGTTCAAATAGACAATTACCAAAACTAGGATCACTAGAGTTCATCTTACTCAAGGCAATAGATTTATGGAGAATTTCATCCAAAGTTTTCAAGGAATGATCGGGAAATCGTTCCTCAAGAAATTTCCATATAGTATAGGCACAATTAAGAGTAGGCAAACTAGCAATCAAATTTTTGGGCAATCCTCTAATGATGAGCTCAATAGTTCTAAGATTGCGAATCATGTCAATATCTTCATCTAGGGTAGGATGCAAAGGATCAATATGAGGTGCACAAGGGCTAGCAATATACTTGTTCAAATGATATTGATTGAAAATTACAAGCATCTCATTTTTCCACTCATGAAAATACTCTCCATCAAGAATAGGCACTCTATGTCTAAGACTCCCTAAGGTAGACACATCCATCTTCCTCCAATGGTGATTAAACCAAGGCAATGGAGACCAAAGCTCTGATACCACTTGTAGGATCTAGAAGTAAATGTGTCTAGAGGGGGGGGGTGATTAGACACTTAGTGCTAAAGTTGCAATTTTTAGGCCTTTTTGGTTTGAGTGGAGTTTTAGGCACAATTTCAACATACACAATACATATCAAGCGAGCATGCAAAGAGTATATGAGCAGCGGAATGTAAAGCATGCAACTTGCAAGAATGTAAGGGGAAGGGTTTGGAGAATTCAAATGCAATTGGAGACACGGATGTTTTTCCCGTGGTTCGGATAGGTGGTGCTATCCTACATCCACGTTGATGGAGACTTCAACCCATGAAGGGTAACAGTTGCGCGAGTCCACGGCGGGCTCCACCCACGAAGGGTAATGGTTGCGCGAGTCCACGGAGGGCTCCACCCACAAAGGGTCCACGAAGAAGCAACCACCCACGAAGGGTCCACGAAGAAGCAACCTTGTCTATCCCACCATAGTCATCGCCCACGAAGGACTTGCCTCACTAGCGGTAGATCTTCACGAAGTAGGCGATCTCCTTGCCCTTACAAATTCCTTGGTTCAACTCCACAATCTTGTCGGAGGCTCCCAAGTAACACCTAGCCAATCTAGGAGACACCACTCTCCAAGAAGTAACAAATGGTGTGTAGGTAATGAACTCCTTGCTCTTGTGCTTCAAATGATAGTCTCCCCAACACTCAACTCTCTCTCATAGGATTTGGATCTGGTGGAAAGAAGGTTTGAGTGGAAAGCAACTTGGGGAAAGCTAGAGATCAAGATTCATATGGTAGGAATGGAATATCTTGGCCTCAACACATGAGTAGGTAGTTTTCTCTCAGAAATAGGATGATGGAAGTGTAGGCTTAGTATGATGGCTCTCTCTTCGAATGAAGAGGAGGTGGAGGGGTATATATAGCCTCCACACAAAATCCAACCGTTACACACAGTTTTCCAATCTCGGTGGGACTGAATCAACAAACTCGGTCGGACCGAAAAGGTAAACCTAGTGACTGTTAGAGATTTTTGGTGGGACTGACATGCAACTCGGTAGGACCGATATGGTTAGGGTTTGGGCATAACGTAATCTCGGTGAGACCGATTGCACAAACTCGGTGAGACCAAGTTTGGTAATAAGCTAACCAGAGAGTTGGTCAGGCAAACTCGGTGGGACCGATTTGCTCTTTCGGTGAGACCGAAAAGTTATAAAAGGGAAACAAAGAGTTTACATTGCAATCTCGGTGGGACCGATTCGCTCTTTCGGTGAGACCGAAAAGTTACGAAAGGGAAACAGAGAGTTTGCAATCCCATCTCGATGAGACCGAGGTCCCTATCGGTAGAACCGAATTGCTAGGGTTTGGCAGTGGCTTATGACAAGTGAAACTTGGTGGCGCCGGATAGGAATAATCGGTAGGTCCGAGTTTGGCTTAGGGTTTATGTCATATGTGGAAGTGGGAAAGTAGCTGAGGATTTTGGAGGATATCATTAAGCACATGAAGCAAGAGGCTCATTAAGCAACACCTCATCCCTCCTTGATAGTATTGGCTTTTCCTATGGACTCAATGTGATCTTGGATCACTAAAATGTAAAATGAAGAGTCTTGAGCTTGAAGCTTTAGCCAATCCTTTGTCCTTAGCATCTTGAAGGAGTTCCCACAACCTTTAGTCCATGCTACTCCATTGTTGAACTTATCTGAAACATGATAGATAGAAATGTTAGTCCAACAAGAGATATGTTGTCATCAATTATCAAAACCACCTAGGGATCACTTGTGCTTTCAATCAGGGCTAGCGTGTCCCAGCATGTCGTTCATCCGGCGGTGCGCACTGAAGACACAACCATGCTTCATGAACGGCAGGCCTTCCGTGTTGTGCATGGAAGGTGGCATCCGCTTCACAATGGGGTAGCTGTCCCCAATGAAAAGCGAGTACTCTCCAAGAGTGTTCCTCGGCACGCACGTAGCATCACGGGGGTCGAACTCGGCGCCGTTCATCTGGTACACGCGGCATCCCAGATCTGGACACATGGTGACGTACATAGTCAAGGTCCATGCATAATAATGTTGTGCTCAAATATGGCGGTCAGTAATACTGTGCAGCAAATAGTACTACTCTGGTATAGAGGAAGTAAAATAACCGGCTTATTATATATAGCCACTCTTGGCTACATGGATGAGATAGTAAGACATGGAAAAACAAAAATGGTGGTAGCTAGTGGGTTCAAGTCTTCAAGGGCCTAGCTAGCTATACGCGTCCTCCAAGGTAAAAAAGTACTCCTACTAGTACTACAAAGTATACTACTAGTACAACAATGAAAGAGAAGGCGAGAGGGTTAAAAAATGGAATACCTGGGTAGATGGTGATGGTCCAATCATGGTAGATTGTGTGACCATGTTGCACATCAATGGTACCATGGGTAACGACTGCTAAGATAGTTGATCCCAATATGCCAAAGTCAGCTACAAGGTTCCAGGTTAGACCGAATCATGGATGCAAATGCACATCCAGGATTGGAGATCTTATTTTGATCGGCGGATGACTGGTCCCTGCAAAATAATGGAGTACCGTTAGGGATGCAAATGATGGTTTGTGCATTCCGTTTGTAATCTCCCGTACCGTAGGATGGCAACCAGATGAAACAAGTCCCCTGGCTTGTCACCGCGAAGATGCGGCCTAGATGACGCACGGCGTCTTTGAACGTGTAGGGGTACAAATCTGCCGCCGCCAACATGCGCCAGCCTCTGCCGTTACTGCCTCTTGCATTGATGGCAATCCTTATGTCGAACACCTCGATGAGATAGTAATCGTCGTAGGCGCGTCGCTTTGTCGGTGGGTCCGCAATTGCTATCTTCTTCAATCTCATGTAGGCATCATCATACATATTCAAGCCCAGCTAGTCCGGAAGGCCGATCCCAATGGTGGACAAGGGTCTACCGGAATGGCCGCACTGCTGTGGATGTTGTGCAAAATGATGGTGGTATCCGGTCGGAGGTATGCAAGCCAATCTTCATTGGCACCGACCCAGACCTATATATAAGACGGTGGGCAGCGGAGAAATTACGGGATGGAAATGGAATAACTAAGTACTACATGATCAAACTCCATTACTGACCTGCTCATCAGACAAAATCCGACTACCTCTCAACGTCGGCAACTCTAGCGGAGTCAATGTGCAACCATGGCCAGGGAGCGGTGGACTGCTCGAAGGATTGTCCCATAAAAGAACCTTCTCCTCGAGGACGCATGGAGGACCAACAAGCATGACCTGTTTAAGCAGCGTATTGAAAAAGTTGGTGCAGGAAGCACCGAGTCTTGAGGCGGTGAGGACGTCGGAGCGGCGTGCGATTTCTACCATAGGATCGTCGTCCAAGGTCTCCCAGCCCCGACGAGGAGGAGAACCGCCTGGTGAATCCATGGGAGCAGCGACGAACTGCCTTCTCTTCAGGGGGAGGGGAACTGGCGAGGAGGAGATAAGAGCGTAGTAACCGCAGGGCCTCGTCCCTTCCAACTATAGATCGTTCCTCGGCGAAGGGGTGAGGCTATTATTTACTACTAGTACTCCCTCCGTCCAGGTGCATAGGGCACCTAAGAAATGGCACCGTGAACTAGGCATATGTTGATTGGACGCTCATCATGTTTTTCTCTCCCTCTAGTTAATCCCGCATTAAGTGTAATGATGGTAGGACTAACCATGCATAGGCTAACGGATTGTTTCACACAATTCTTTAGGTCCAGCTTGCATGCATGCAAAGAAAAAGTAAATGGTAGAGGCGGCTGATTAGTTTGCATATGGAAGGGAGATAAATGTGAAGCTGAAAACACTAAGTGCATTGGGGTAGGCATACGAGTCATTAGTGCTAACTAATGAAGGGCGACTAATATACTTGAAAATCCTAAATTCTCTTAGGTGCCTTATGCTCCTGGACAGAGGGGGTACTAGCATTATGGAACGTTATGGGATTGCATTATACCGTAAATAATAGCAGTAGTAAGAAATTTTTGGCACTAGGTAGTATTTTTTGGCGTGGATTAAGAAATTTTGGGTATGTTTCTGCCATTTTTTGTACACGCCAACTAGTGTCAAAAAACGTCTTACATTATGTGATGGAGGAGTACGTACTCGTACTGTAGCAGTACTAGTACTACTTTTCTCAACTAGTAGTGCGATGTACTCTACTTCTAGTCTAGTCTAGTATAGTACACCAGTTTTGAACTCTTGAATCTCAGGGCCAAGGAGCTACAGTTGGAAGTGGATGGTACTACTGTTCTCTAGAACCATCGTTGTACTATTAATGCAGGGGAAGTACACTTGCGTAGTGGCCGAGTGGGTACTCTCGGTGCTCCGTTCAGCCGCTCCTCTCACGTAGCTGGCCTACTCAGGCGCTCCTCTCATGCACACACTAGCAACCTGTCTATCAATGACGGTTACTGCGGGGTAGAACATTTGAGTTATTTGATACAATGAGACTAGGATTTTTGCTTCAATCTGTGGAGGTGTAATGAATCTCGTCGAACTTTGTTAGTAGTTCCTTCTTTATCAATGAGATGAAGCAAAGCTTTTCCCTCCGTTTCAAAAAAAATATGCCGAGATGAATTTTTTTATAGTAGAGCCGATAATGGAGTGAAGTTCATGCATGCAACACCACAAGCTGCAGAGTAGTAGTAGAGCACTTTACGTATAGAGCCATATTGCATAGTTCCCAATGCCCCGCCAGGCTTTTCCGGCTCCTCGGGCTTAATTGGGAGGCGCTAGTTTAAATATGCTACTAGCTGATAAGGAAGTTGCAAGCAATGCGCGGCTAGGGCGAGCATGCGAGCCACGGGATGCTGGGAAGGAAAACCCGTTCACATGGCTAGGCTGTCCAGTGCACCTAGATTGTGGGGCCGGATGTCCATTTGACTTCAAAACTCAAACTACCCGTGTAAAATATTGGCTCACAACGAAGTGTAGTAGTACTATTTTTTTTAAAGGCCACCGTGCGTTCGGCCGGGATTGAACACACAAAACGAGGTATACACCCCCGCGACCACTAGTTGTACTCGTTGGAGTACAACGCAACCTAGAATCGCCTTTTGTCGCTAGTAGTACGTACATTGTTCCTTACAAGAAACCCCTAAATGCATGGTTAATAGTATAGCCAGCTACTGGCTATAAGCCAGTGCCATGTCATCTACAACCCATCTTATAGCCAACATGTACAATAATAGATCAAAAGAGCGTACTACTTTTTTTATTATGTGGCCCACTTCTCATTCTCACAAAGTGCCTAGGAGCACATGCGAGAGCTGGCTCTTCATGAAGAGCCCGCTTACCTTCTCTCTCCTCTTCTCTTTCCTCCAACTAAGCAGAAATATACTAGTTTATTTCTTATAGCCCGCTGACTCGGCTCTATTGTACTTGCTCTAATAATGCAAGAAACCACTAAAATGCCAAGAAACTACTACCACTTGCATACGTGGCAGACTTAAGATAAGACTACCTTATCAACCATTGTACATGCTCTTAACAACAAAAATCCTTGAGTGACTTCCTACCTCCGGCCCGTCCACCTAGTCATCCTCGGCCATGGGACGCAGCTACCATCGCCGGCAGAAGGCGAGGTCAAAACCTCCGGTGGTGTGGAGCCCATGTTACGACAGCCCGTATGCCAGCTCCGTTCGGCGCTCGCGGCCGCTAGCTAGCCAAGATAGCTCCGTCCAACTGCTTGTCTGCAAGGTTTGCTAACTAGATTGGCACGGCAGCACGGCGGCTTGCTCGCGCGCGTCACACTAAGGCCAGCCATCTGGCTTGAGCGAAGGCCAGTGTAGTGGCTTGCTTGCTCGTGAGTCACGCTCGGGCCAGCCTGCCAACCCGTGCGGAGGCCAGCGCGGCATCCGGGCCGTCCGGCGGAGCGGCGGCCAACTCGCTCATCACCGGCGCCACCGACGAACACGCATCAGTACTATTTGAAGTAATGTTCAGGAAAAATAATGATTTGAGGGGGAATAACAGGATAGAAGGTCAGATGTGGGTCCCTCGTGTCAACGGTCAAAAAATGTGTTGGTTTAAGCTGCCTCGTCAGCATGGACGTGTGGCCAACCCTGTCATAAATGGGTTTAAATGAACCTAATCGGTAGGAGTACTAGGTAGTTTTTGGCGTGGATTAAGAAATTTTGGGTATGTTTTTGCTATTTTATTACAATAGATTCTTCCTAGGGCTGGTTGAAAGTGGTAGTTTTTTTTACAATAGATTGTTCCTAGGGCTGGTTGTAAGTAGGAGTGGAAGTTAAGCTTTGGAAGCCAATAAGCAAGGCTAGTTACATAGTGCATTTGTGTACATGATTGAAAGTAAATATCAACCATGAGTGACTAATATCTTGATGGAAAACTCGAAACTATGGAATACTAGGAAAACAAATGCATGGTTGGAAATACTAGCAATGTTCATCTCCGTTGCAACGAATCATAATTAGAATAATACTTATTCACAAACTTGGTACAAAACACTCTAATTTTGATATACATATGTCACTAGAGATATATTATGTTTCAATTAGAATATATTCCTTGGGCTATTTTGGTGAGGTCAGGGAGGGATGTGGTTAGTTTTAAGATACTAATTATGGGTTTTTCTGCAAATTGGTAGACAAGTGGGATGTTGGTGAGAAAAGGCAACAACTTACCTCACAATCGTTAGATGTATATCTAATGGTCAGAAACGACGGATGGCAGACACACCAGCATCACCAACTTAGTCTTGTGTAGGAGTACTAGCAAGATCTGTGCATTGCACGGAACATCAAGATGCATTTTTTTATAAAACACTTGTTGTGATTGACCCTTGCAGGAGTAAACCCATGTGTGAAAACTAATGATATCTCGAGAAATATGAGATAAGGTGAAGAGGAGTGGGGTGTGGTGGTGGTTGGTGGTCAGACTAAGCGGAGGCATGGGGATTGACGATGCCGGCAGCGGCCACCAGGCCAGTTTGTTCCAGAGGATTCCTTTCATAATTGCTCAACAATGAGGTTTGTTGGAGATAAGGATGAACGAGGGAAGGCCTTTGTCTGCAAATGTGGAAAGGGGTGTGGGCATCTTTTAGTTTAATTTCCATCCGTCAGATATAGATTGGACGGTCTATATTGCAAGATGGCACACGTACCATCATCACGAACTCGGTTTTTTTATAAGAGAATAAATATAAGTATGGAGATACAAACGTATTATCGATACTTGCTTTCGTAAACTAGCATCTACATTCCATTCAACTCCTCAGCATGTGGGGCCTTAGCACAATGACTTCTCGACTATGTAAAACAAAGATTTTCCCATCAGCGACAAGGAGGGGGTGACGGCAGCGCGCTTTTTGGCTTGCTCTAGTCCTAGTAGTCATACAAGGTGGTCTAAGCACGTGTAGATTTATTCTTTTTCATGTCTCGTGTTCGCCGTACTGCCACGAATGTTGATGAATAGACGGTAAGTTATTCACAGGGAAACCCTTGTTGAGCGTGTTTGCGAGAGAGAGAGAGAGACAGTGTGCGTGTGTGACATGTTAGAGACTGAGGCAATGATAACAGATTCTTTGTGTCTATGTGTGTGGAGGATAGAGAGAGACATGTACATGGGGCTTTGTGTTGTGTAACGTGGAGACACATATACATAATTAGAGAGTGAGTGTGTGAGATACACATGCGGACATAAGGAGAGATGAGGATCCAGATAAATGGGTGTTTGTGTGTGTCTGTGTGTGTTTGTGCACACGTTTGTGTGTGAGAGGGAGAGAGTGTATGTGGAGTAGACAGACCACTGATGATGTAAACCTAGTATAAGGGAAGGGGAAATGGTGTGACATGTGTAGTAGCAAGATAGCACGGGTGCGGGCAGGGCGGAGCAGACTATTTGGAAGAGACATCGAGTGTGTGTGTGGGAGAGGGGTGTGAGAGCGAGAGAAAGAGAGAGCTGGCGACAGAGAGAGAGAGAGAGAGAGAGAGGAAGAGGAAGAGAGGGGGCGAGAGGGGTCGTTTGTGTCCATAAATGGCGTATAGATAGGGAGACAATGTCGATGTTGTCCGAAATTGGCCTATGAACGGAGACGCAAGGGAAGCGAGTCATCGTGTGTGTGATAGGGACTTCATGAGGGATCTAGAATAGATGGTGTAGAGAACAATGTGCGAAATCAAGAACGATTATACATTAGGGAGCTATGCAAAGAGTCTTGACATATATGTATACAGAGAAGGAGCTGGGGCGGGTCCGCATGTGGGAGAGATAGAAAGAGGAGAGTGGTGCACAAGGAGACAAAGTGTGCTTGTTTGCAATGGGGGTGGTGTGTGAGGTGAGTGCTCGAGAACCACATAACTAGGGAGATAGATGTTTGGGGGCGACGTTTTGTGTGTAGGGGAAATATAAACTCTACATAGTGCATGTGCTTGGGTGTAGCGCCCACGATGCGGCTACATCTCCCACGTGTCGAAGCACGACTTAGAGGCATAACCGCATTGTAAGCAATGTCGCAAGTGAGGTAATCTTCACACAACCCATGTAATGAATAAGGAAAAAGGTACATAGTTGGCTTACACTCGCCACGTCACACAATAGCATAAATATCATTACATTCATCCACATACAATCAAGGTCCGACTACAGAACCAAAATAAAGAACAACCCCAAATGCGACAAAGTCCCCGATCGCCCCAACTGGGCACCACTACTGATTGTCTGGAAAGGAAACGTAGTATCATCCTGAGTCCTCACCGAACTCCCACTTGAGCTCAGTCGAATCTCCTGGAATGGTATCATCGGTCCCTGCATCTGGTTTTGAAGTAATCTGTGAGTCACGGGGACTTAGCAATCTCACACCCTCACGATCAAGACTATTTAAGCTTATAGGAAGGGTAAAAGTATGAGGTGGAGCTGCAGCAAGTGACTAGCATATATGGTGGCTAACATAGGCAAGTGAGAGCGAGAAGAGAAGGCAAAGGCACGGTCGAGAAACTATGATCAGGAAGTGATCCTAGAAGAACCTACGATCAAGCATCACTCGAGACCGTGTTCTCTTCCCGGACTCCGTCGAAAAGAGACCATCACGGCCACAATCTCTGTTGATTCATTTTAATGAAGTTAAGATTAAGGTTTTCTACAACCAGACATTAACAAATTCCCATCTGCCCATAATAATGGGCACGGCTTTCAAAAGTTCAAATCCCTGTAGGGGTGTCCCAACTTAGCCCATCACAAGCTCTCATGGCCAATGAAGGATATTCCTTCTCCCAAGACAATCCGATCAGACTCGGAATCCCGGTTACAAGGCATCTTGACAATGGTAAAATTAAACCAGCAAAGCCGCCCGAATGTGCCGACAAATCGCGATAGGACCTGCACATATCTCATTCTCAGGGCACACTCAGATGAGCTAGACGTCGGGTAGGCCAGCCCAGAGTTGCCCCTGGTAGCCCAGAGATCGCTCAGGTTGGACCAACACTTAGGAAGCACTGGCCCCGGAGGGTTAAAATAAAGATGACCCTTGAGTCCGCGAAACCCAAGTAAAAAAGGCTAGGTGGCAAATGGTAAACCAAAGTTGGGCCTTTCTGGAGGAGTTTTATTCAAGGCGAACTATCAAGGGGTTCCCATTATAACCGAACCATGTAAGGAACGCAAAATCAAGGAACATAATACCGGTATGACGGAAACTAGGGCGGCAAGAGTGGAACAAAACACTAGGCATAAGGCCGAGCCTTCCACCTTTTACCAAGTATATAGATGCATTAAATATAGACAAGATATAATAATGATATCCCAACAATAAACATGTTCAAACAAGGAACAAACTCCAATCTTCACCTGCAACTAGCAATGCTATAAGATAGGCTGAGCAAAGCGGTAACATAGCCAAACAACGGTTTTCTAGGACAAGGTGGTTTAGAGGTTTGACATGGAAATATGGGAGGCAAGATAAGCAAGTGGTAGGTATCGTAGAATAGGCATAGCAAAAGAGCGAGCATCTAGCAAGCAAATATAGAAGTGATTTCGAGGGTATGGTCATCTTGCCTATAAAGTTCTTCGAGTTGACGTTAGCTTGATCCTCGTAAGCGTACTCAACGGGCTCCTCGATCGCATTATCATCTCCCGGCTCTACCCAAGCAAGAACACAAGCAAAGTGAAAAACAATCAAGCACGTGCAATGCACAAACAACATGATGCAAAACATGGCATGATATGCGGGATGTGGTATGTGATGCATATGCATGTTTCGGAAAGGAAAGATTGAACCTGGCCTCAACTTGAAAAGCCAAGAGTTCCACTGGAAAGAGGAGTTGATTTTGGTCGAAATCAATATAAAGATCGCCGGAATCGGATGCACGGTTTGCAAATGGCAAGCAAAACAAATATGGCACAAAGTTGTGATTAACAGCACGAGGCCATCTAGATGCATCAAGAACAACATGCTACAACACTCTAACATAAAAAAACAATACATGGCAGGGATCCACTCAATATACTTGACAAAAGATGAACACTGAGCTACGGCTAATTCACTCAATAGCAGGTTCAAACAAGCATGGCAAAAGTGCAAAACATAACAGGTTACAGACTTAGTGAAAATAACAATAAGTCAGGAATATAACATCAGGAAGCAATGTTTATAGCAAGATAACAACATGCTATAGGAACATATCATGGCAAAGCAAGGCATGGCATGAAGCTACTCAAAGCATACAACAAAAGTCCCTTACCGACCATAAGCCAAAAGGGATAAGAAAATACAATGGCAACCATGTGAACATGGCAATTATCGTTAGCAGATTCAGACTTAGTGAAAAAACTGGAACATGGCATAACAGATATCAAGTAGGCATGTTTACGAGCTCGATGCACTCACCACAAGGCATTGCATTACAAACTAAGCATACACCCAGCAAGTAGACATGGCATAGAAGCTAAACATGGCAAGAACGACAACATAGCATGCATGGATCAACTACAACAACCTCGGAAAAATGCTTAACATGTAAACATTCTGACAGGAACATTTTATAGCAAAAGTAGAGCTCGATTGACTCAAGCTAGGGTGCTCCATAATTGCAAACAAATACATGGATGGATAGAGCACAACAATATCTACAAAACATCTTTACTGATCATGCTCGAAAGAGGCACGGATCACTCGGTAGCAACATGAATACATGGCATAAAAATTAATGACAGGGCAAAGACCTAGAATATTTCTAAGTCCCTGAAATCAGCAACATTGAGAGGGCTACTTTGCATGCTTGTGCTAGTCACCATAGAGATCACAAAAATACATAGCACACACCTCTGTAAAGATGGCATGGCATACTCCAAAACTCATGTAGGGCTCAAGCTCATAGGAGGCACACATTAATCATGGCAAAAATGACAAAAGTCCAATTACTGATATGAAACCGAAACTGACAGAAACTAGCACTCTTCCAACAACATTTAGGGCATCAAGATGAGATCAAATGAACATGATGCAATGAGATGGAATGAAGTACTCGTCGAGACGAACATTTTGATATGCTACACGAACGAATCGAAGCAACGGTTGCAGAGTTATGACATGCGGAAAAATGCTAAAAATATCTGGGAGAGGCAAAATTAGGTCAACCTCTGTTACAAATCTGGATCGGTCTCATGCACGGAAATCGAGGTTGCCGGAGTTCTTGGACGAGGTCGTCGGAGGAGGTCCGTGGGGATGCGGGGAGGCTCGTCGGAGCTCGTGGGTGACGGGTCCGATGAGGTATGGGCCAGATCCGGCCGCGGGTCGTCGGGACAGCGAGGTGGGCGGCAACCGTGGTGCGGGGCGGCGCACAGGGCGTTGGTGACGAGCAGGGCGCCAGCTACAAGGTCCGCCAGATTTGGGAGCTCGCCGACGCGGAGAAGGAAGCGGGCGTCAGCATCGGGCGCGGAAGGAGGCGCGGCGAAGGGAGCTGGCGCGGGCGGGCAGCACGGAGGAGATGGGCTTGGGGGGGGCCCGAATCGGGCTCGCCCAGGACGGCGGCAGGGAGAGCGGCGGCGTGCCATGTGGTGACGTACGATTGGCGGCGGCGAGGATGTCCAATGGTGGCGGACGTTGTCCGGCACGCGGCAGGGGAAATTTGCTAGGGTTAGGGGGGAAGAGACCCGGGATTTCATGGGAGTGTCTATATATATAGGTAGGAGGAGCTAGGGGGCTCCAAATTGAGCACGATTTTCGGCCACGCGATCGTGATCGAATGATCTAGATGATGGAGGAGGTTTAGGTGGGTTTTGGGCCACTTTGGAGGGGTGTTGGGCTGCAACACAAGCGAGGCCTTTTCGGTCCCTCGGTTAACCGTTGGAGTATCAAACGAAGTCCAAATGGCACGATACTTGACAGGCGGTCTACCGGTAGTAAACCAAGGCCGCATGGCAAGTCTAGGTCCAATCAGAAAACATTTAATACCCGCACACGAAAAGAGGTAGAAAGGGGCACCGGAGGACATAGGAATGCCGGAATGCAAAACGGACAACGGGGAAAATGCTCGGATGCATGAGACAAACATATATGAAATTGCGATGCACATGATGACATGATAAGAGATGCAAGACAAAGACAAAAGCACACGCAGACAAAAACCCGACAACAAGGAAATATCATAACTTAGTGCCAGAAACGGCAAGAGTTGGAATACAAATATGGTAGGTTACATACAGGGTGTTACAACACTCCACCACTATGAAAGGATCTCGTCCCGAGATCTAGGACTGGTAAAACTCTAGGTACTCAGAACGGAGGTGATCCTCGCGTTCCCAGGTGGCTTCACGGTCGGAATGATGTGACCACTTGACTTTCAGGAATTTGATAGACTTGTTGCGAGTCTTGCGCTCAGTTTCTTCAAGAATAGTAACTGGGTGCTCATGATAAGACATGTATTCTTGGAGATCAATCTTTTCGAAGTTGATGGTGCGGTCAGGAGTCTTGAAACACTTGCGGAGTTGAGACACGTGAAACACATCGTGCACGTTTGCAAAGTTGGTGGGAAGCTCAAGTTGATAGGCAAGATCGGCTCTTTTGCTGATGATCTTGAAACGACCCACGTATCTTGGGGCAAGCTTCCCTTTGATACCGAAGCAATGAGTACCTTTCATTGGAGAGACGCGGAGGTAGACATGGTCTCCGATCTCGAAAGACAAGTCACAATGCTTGCTATCATAGTAACTCTTCTGGCGCCATTGCGTAGCTTTGAGATTTTTGTGAATGACTTTGCACATTTCTTCAGCCTCTGTGATCAAGTCATTTCCAAGAAGTTGACGTTCACCAGCCTCTGACCACTTAAGAGGAGTACAACACTTCCTGCCATAGAGAATCTCGAATGGGGCCTTGCCCGAACTCGCTTGGAAGCTGTTGTTGTAGGAGAACTCACCATATGGAAGACAATTTTCCCACTTCATACCGGAAGAGATGACACATGCCCTGAGCATATCTTCAAGAATCTGATTGACCCTCTCGACTTGGCCACTGGTTTGAGGATGAAAGGCTTTGTTGAAGCGAATGTTGGTGCCCATGGCCTTCTGGAAAGAATCCCAAAACTTGGAGGCAAAGATGCTGCCACGATCTGAAGATATCAACTGCGGAATGCCATGTAGAGAGACAATCCTGGAGGTATATAGCTCTGCCAACTGAGCTGCTGTGATAGATTCTTTGATAGGAAGAAAATGAGCCACTTTGGTGAGATTGTCGATGACAACGAAGATAGCATCATTGCCACGCTTGGACTTTGAAAATCCAGTCACGAAGTCCATCTCAATTGGTCAAACTTCCATTCTGGAATGGCAAGAGGTTGGAGGAGACCAGCTGGTCATTGGTGTTCTGCTTTCACTCTTCTGCAAACATCACATTCATTCACGAACTGAGCAATCTCGCGCTTCATTCGAGTCCACCAATACGACTGCTTGAGGTCCTGGTACATCTTTGTACTTCCAGGGTGAAAAGAGAGGAGTGAATTGTGAGCCTTGTTCATAATGACTTTACGAAGGTCACCTTTAGGAACAACAATGCGATCCTCGAAGAATAGAGTATCGTTGTCATCAAGGTGATAGCACTTGTACTTGGGTTGACTCTTGGCAATCCCAATCTTCACCTTCTTCACCATAGCATCAAGAAGTTGAGCCTCACGAATCTGATCTTCCAAAGTAGGAGAGACTTGGAGGTTGGCAAGGAATCCTTGAGGTACAACTTGTAGATTGAGTTTGCGGAAAGCTTCACAAAGCTCTGGTTGGTAAGGCTTGAGAATCAAACTGTTGCAGTAAGCCTTCCTGCTCAATGCGTCAACAATTACATTGGCCTTCCCTGGAGTATACTTGATACTTTGATTATACTCTTGAATCATCTCGACCCAACGAGTCTGCCTGAGGTTGAGGTTTGGCTGAGTGAAGATGTACTGGAGACTCTTATGATCAGTGAAGATGTCCACTTTTCTTCCCAATAAGAGATGTCACCAAGTTAAAAGAGCATGGACAACTGCCGCCAACTCGAGGTCATGAGTGGGGTAGTTCTTTTCATTGGGCTTCAACTGACGAGAGGTATAGGCCACAACTTTCTTCTCTTGCATCAACACTGCACCAAGACCTTGAAGGGAAGCATCACAGAAGACCTCAAATGGTTTGGATTCATCAGGAGGAGTCAGAACTGGAGCAGTGACTAACTTCTGTTTCAGGGTGTTGAAAGCGATGTCACATTCAGGAGACTAGACATACTTCACATGCTTCTACAGGAGGTTGGAAAGAGGCTTCGCGATCTTAGAGAAGTTCTCGATGAACCTTCGACAATAGCTTGCGAGCCCAAGGAAGCTGCGGAGTTGCTTCACATTCTTAGGTGGTTCCCAATTCACAATTGCAGACACCTTCTTAGGATTAACAGCTATGCCCTTGGCGGAGATGATATGCCCAAGATAGAGAACCTCATCGAACCCAAACTCACACTTTGAAAACTTCGCATAGAACTGATGTTCTATGAGTTTATCCAGCACCAATCTTAAATGTTTGGCATGATCCTCCTTGTTCTTGGAAAAGGCCAAAATGTCATTGAGGTAGACCAAGACGAAGTCATTTGTGTAGGCATTGAAGATGAAGTTCATCATGTGAGAGAATGTTGGAGGTGCATTGACGAGGCCGGAAGACATGATAGTGTATTCATATGAACCATAGCTTGTTCGGAACGCTGTCTTGGGGATATCTTCTTCACGAATGCGAATCTGATGATAGCCCATACGGAGATCAAGCTTGGAGAATACTTGAGCACCTTTGAGTTGTTCAAACAGCTCATTGATGTTGGGAAGTGGGTACTTGTTCTTTATGGTCTTCTTGTTCAATGGACGGTAGTTGACACAAAGTCGGTCCGTTCCATCCTTCTTCTTGACGAAAAGAACACCACAACCCCATGGACAAGAACTTGGTCAGGTGAGACCCATACGCTCTTGAATATCGAGTTGCTTCTTCAGCTCCTTCAACTCTTCAGGTCCAAGCTTTTAAGGACGTTTGCAAATAGGTTCCGTGCCAGGCTCATGATCGATGACGAATTCAACTGGCCGGTGAGGAGGCATTCCTGGAAGCTCTTCTAGAAAAACGTCTTGATATCTGCAAACGACTAGAATCTGAGAGATGGCATCCAACTCACCCTTCTCATTGAGAGAAAACAGCCGGATGGTATTATCACGAGTGGCAAAGATGATTACATCCTCAGACGAATGTGTCAATTGAATCTGCCTGGCAGCACAATCAAGCTAAGCCTTATGCTTAGAAAGCCAGTCCATTCCGAGAATAAGATCAATATCCAAGTTACCAAGGACCCCTAGAGAGGACAGAAACATATAGTCGCCCAATGTGATAGTAACTTCTGGGATCATAGAGCTTGCATTCATGAATTTACCCAGAGAAACAACTAATAACTGTCTAGGAAAATCTTGGAAAGGCAACTCATGCTTAGATGCAAATGGTCTTGAGATGAAACAATGTGATGCACCAGTGTCAAAAAGAACTTTAGCAGGAATATCGTTAACAGGAAAGGTTACCCGTTATGACATCTGACGAGTCCTCTGCCTGAGCTGCGTTCATCAAATTGACCGTGGCGGACTTGGGGTTATGCTTGACCACTGCGGTACTAGCAGATCTCAAAGGATGAGGAGGAGGAAGACACCTCTGATTGAAGCATTTGTTGGCATAGTGACCCTTTTGCTGACACTTGTTGCACGTGACCTCCAAGAGCGGACGATGATACGGAGCACTTGATCTTGGAGCATGAGATGAAGTCTTGTTCTGAAAGCCTGGGTTTGGTGGGTGGGAAGATCCATTGCCACCTTTGCTCTTCTGCTGATAAGGCTGATAGAACAGAGGAGGAGGAGGCAACCAATACTTTTGCTGCTTAGTCACCACTTGAGTTGAGGAAGAAGGAGTTGCATCTCTGACTCGCTTCTTGGAAGCACCGCACTTGAGTTGAGAAGCCTCTTGTTTCAGTGCCATGCTGTAAAACTAATCGTACTTCTGCGGCTCGAAAAGCACGAGAGCAAGTTGGAGATCTTATCTGAGGCCACCTCTGAACTAATAAATCACGCTCTTCTCGTCAGGGACGTCTTGCTTAGCGAAATGGGCGAGCTTCTGGAACATGATGTTATACTGGTAAACAGACAAGCTAACTTGCTTCAGGTTGCGGAATTCCTCACGCTTGCTCTCAAAAACACTCCGAGGAATGTGGTGAGCTTTGAAGTCTTGACAGAATTCATCCCAGGTAATCACACAGCCTCCTCTAGAATCTTTGTACTGCTGATACCACTCTGCAGCTTGGTCTTTGAGTTGGAACAAGGAAAACTTGACAAAGTCCTCAGGCCTGACATTGCTGCACTCGAAATGCTTGCAGATATCCACGAGCCAATAATCAGTGTCTGTTGCCTCGACACAGTTGCTAAAGGTCTTTGGCTGGTTAGCGAGGAACTGGTTGAGTGTAGCAAGCTGATTCAGATTGTTGCCATGGCCTTGATTCCCTTGGTTGCGCTCTTGCAAGAGTTGCATGATTAGCTGCGTGTTTGCATTGGTAGCGGCCACCACAGCATGCCATGCCTCCGGAGGTGGAGGTGGTGGCGGCGGTTCAGGATTCTGATGCGTTGGAGGAGCCATCCTGAAGAGGGTGACATCCGTTATCATCTTGACAGACATATATTCAAGCTGAATCAAATGGATCGAAAATTGCAACATATAGTCTTAACATCCGAACAGAATGAACGAATGCATTCCAATTGAAATGGTCACACTTCCATAAATAGAGAAGCCACTTAGATAGTGGTAGAAGAATAAAACAACAAGGTACGGACAAGAACAAATACTTGGTAAGGATTACCCAATCACAAACCAAGTATCCATGGAAGAAATACTAGAGCTACAAGAATTCCCACCTATGAAACTCCCGAATATTTCTGGTTATGCAATTAGGTGTAGGGGATACAGGGGAAGCATAATATCTCACACATAGCTAGCAAATCCTACATCCAGCTGTATCCATCCTTCAACACATAACCAAGAAACCTTCGGAAATCATTTACCTCAACCTTCGAAAAGCATTCGTTATACGAGTTATGGCAATACTCTCGAACTCCCGCCCAAGTACTGGGTGGCGTCAAGGTTATCTCACCAACAACTGCATAAAAGAGATTTTCGAAGTCGGCGAAACTCAGGTATTCCAGAATTGCAATGATAAAATTGTGACGACAACACCTCAGAGCTCAACTCCCCGGGACACTGCCACAACCCCTAAATGTCAGGAGGCACCAAGAACAATGTTCTCGTCACAAAACCATCGGAATGATTCCAAGATACCCGCGTGATCCTAAATTTTTTTAATGAAATTTGAGAAGAGAAGAGTCAAAACTCTACATCAGGATGCCTCACCAGAGCGACAAAGGGACCGAGGAGTAAAAATAATCCTACTCTCCGATATATATATAATCCTAAATGACTCAAAACATTTTTCTAGACTCAACAATGCCAGCGATTCGATCAAGCAGGGGGCTCCTAAACTCGGGGAAGGCTCTGATTACCAACTTGTAACGCCCACGATACGGCTACATCTCCCACGTGTCGAAGCATGACTTAGAGGCATAAACGCATTGTAAGCAATGTCGCAAGTGAGGTAATCTTCACACAATCCATGCAATGAATAAGGAAAAAGGTACATAGTTGGCTTACACTTGCCACGTCACACAATAGCATAAATCTCATTACATTCATCCAGATACAATCAAGGCTCTACTATGGAACCAAAATAAAGAACAACCCCAAATGCGAGAAAGTCCCCGATCACCCCAACTGGGCACCACTACTGATCGTCTCGAAAGGAAATGTAGTATCGTCCTGAGTCCTCATCGAACTCCCACTTGACCTCAGTCGAATCTCCTGGAATGGTATCATCGGTCCCTGCAGCTGGTTTTGGAAGTATCTGTGAGTCACGGGGACTCAGCAATCTCACACCCTCGCGATCAAGACTATTTAAGCTTATAGGAAGGGTAAAAGTATGAGGTGGAGCTACAGCAAGCGACTAGCATATATGGTGGCTAACATACGCAAGTGAGAGTGAGAAGAGAAGGCAAAGGCACGGTCGAGAAACTATGATCAAGAAGTGATCCTAGAACAACCTACGATCAAGCATCACTCGAGACTGTGTTCTCTTCCCAAACTCCGCCGAAAAGAGACCATCACGGCCATAATCTCTATTGATTCATTTTAATTAAGTTAAGATTAAGGTTTTCTACAACCGGACATTAAAAAATTCCCATCTGCCCATAACCGCGGGCACGGCTTTCGAAAGTTCAAATCCCTGCAGGGGTGTCCCAACTTAGCCCATCACAAGCTCTCATGGCCAATGAACGATATTCCTTCTTCCAAGACAATCCGATCAGACTCGGAATCCCAGTTACAAGACATCTCGACAATGGTAAAACTAAACCAGCAAAGCCGCCCGAATATGCCAACAAATACCAATAGGAGTTGCACATATCTCGTTCTCAGGGCACACTCAGATGAGCCAGACGTCGGGTAGGCCAGCCCAGAGTTGCTCCTGGTAGCCCCGGTCATCGCTCGGGTTGGACCAACACTTAGAGAAGCACTAGCCCGGGGGGGTTAAACTAAAGATGACCTTTGAGTCCGCGAAACCCAAGGGAAAAAGGCTACGTGGCAAATGGTAAAACCAAGGCTGGGCCATGCTGGAGGAGTTTTATTCAAGGCGAACTGTCAAGGGGTTCCCATTATAACCCAACCATGCAAGGAACGCAAAATCAAGGAACATAATACCGGTATGACAGAAACTAGGGCGGCAAGAGTGGAACAAAACACCAGGCATAAGGCTGAGCCTTCCACCCTTTACCAAATATATAGATGCATTAAAGATAGACAAGATATAATAATGATATCCCAACAATAAACATGTTCCAACAAGGAACAAACTCCAATCTTCACCTGCAACTAGCAACGCTATAAGAGGGGCTTAGCAAAGCGGTAACATAGCCAAACAACGGTTTTCTAGGACCAGGTGGGTTAGAGGTTTGACATGGCAATATGGGAGGCAGGATAAGTAAGTGGTAGGCATCGTAGCATAGGCATAGCAAAGATAGAAGTGATTTCGAGGGTATGGTCATCTTGCCTGCAAAGTTCTCTGACTTGACTTTAGCTTGATCCTCTTAAGAATACTCAACGGGCTCCTCGATCACGTACTCATCTCCCGGCTCTACCCAAGCAAGAACACAAGCAAAGAGAAACACAATCAACCACGTGCAATGCACACACAACATGATGCAAAACATGGCATGATATGCGGGATGTGGTATGTGATGTATATGCTTGTTTCAGAAAGAAAGATCGAATCTAGCCTCAACTTGGAAAGCCAAGAGTGCCACTGGAAAGAGGAGTTGATTTCGGTTGAAATCGATATAAAGATCGCCGGAATCGGATGCACAGTTTGCAAATGGCAAGCAAAACAAATATGGCACAAAGCTGCGATTAACAACACGAGGCCATCTAAATGCATCAAGAACAACATGCTACAGCACTCTAACATAACAACACAATACATGACAGGGATCCACTCAAGATGCTTGACAAAAGATGAGCACTGAGCTACGGCTAATTCGCTCAATAGCAGGTTCAAACAAGCATGGCAAAAGTGCAAAAGATAACAAGTTACAAACTTAGTGAAAATAACAAGTCAGGAATATAACATCAGGAAGCAATGTTTAGAGCAAGATAACAACATTCTACAAGAATATATCATCGCAAAGCAAGGCATGGCATGAAGCTAATTAAAGCATACAACAAAACTCCCTTACTGACCATAAGCCAAAAGGGATTAGGAAATACAATGGCAACCATGTGAACATGGCAATTATCGTTAGCAGATTCAGAAAATACAATGGCAACCATGTGAACATGGCAACAAAAGTCCCTTACAAACCATGAACTAAGCATACACCCAGCAATTAGACATGGCATAGAAGCTAAACATGGCAAGAACAACAACATAGCATGCATGGATCAACTACAACAACCTCGGCAAAAATGCTTAACATGTAAACATGCTGCCAGGAACATTTTATAGCAAAAGTAGAGCTCGATTGACTTAAGCTAGGGTGCTCCATAATTGCAAACAAAGACAATGATGGATAGAGCACAAAAATATCTACAAAACATCCTTACTGATCATGCTCAAAAGAGGCACGGATCACTCGGTAGCAACATGAATACATGGCATAAAAAATAATGATAGGGCAAGGACTTAGAATATTTCTAAGTCCCTGAAATCAGCAACATTGAGAGGGCTACTTTACATGCTTGTGCTAGTCACCACAGAGATCACAAAAATACATATCATACACCCCTGTAAAGATGGCATGGCATACTTCAACCGCGGCGGCAACCGCGGCGCGGGGCGGCGCACAGGGCACCGGCGACGAGAAGGGCGCCGGCTATGAGGTCCGCCGGAGTTGGGAGCTCGCCGGCGTGGGGAAGGAAGCGGGCGTTGGTGTCGGGCACGGAAGGAGGCGCGGCGAAGGGAGTTGGCGCTGGCGGGCGGCGCAGGGGAGATGGGCTTTGGGGGGCCCGAATCGGGCTCGCCCGGGCCGGCGGCGGGGAGAGCGGCGGCGCGCCATGTGGCGGCATATGATTGGCCGCGGGGGGATGTCCGGTGGTGGCGGACATTGTCCGGCGCACGGCAGGGGAAATTTGCTAGGGTTAGGGGGAAGAGACCCGGTATTTTCGGGGAGTGTCTATATATATAGGTAGGAGGAGCTAGGGGGCTCCAAATTGAGCACGGATTTCGGCCACGCGATCATGATCGAATGATCTAGATGATGGAGGAGGTTTAGGTGGGTTTTGGGCCACTTTGGAGGGGTGTTGGGCTGCAACACAAGCGAGGCCTTTTCGGTTCCTCGGTTAACCGTTGCAGTATCAAACGAAGTCCAAATGGCATGAAACTTGACAAGCGGTCTACCGGTAGTAAACCAAGGCCGCGTGGCAAGTCTCGGTCCAATCCAAAACGTTTAATACCCGCACACGAAAAGAGGTAGAAAGGGGCACCGAAGGACATAGGAGCGCCGGAATGCAAAACGGACAACGGGGAAAATGCTCGGATGCATAAGACGAACACGTATGCAAATGCGATGCACATGATGACATGATAAGAGATGCAAGACAAAGACAAAAGCACACGCAAACAAAAACCCGACAACGAGGAAATATCATAAGTTAGTGCCGGAAATGGCAAGAGTTGTAATACAAATATGGCAAGTTACATACGGGGTGTTACATTGGGTAAGAGAGATAGCGGGAGACCTAGAGAGTGAGGGAAGAGATGTGTGCATGCCCGAGAGACAGAGTGATAGAGACCTATGTTGGGGTCCGGACTTTAGAAGAGAGAGGGGTGTTAATGTGCTCATGTGTTGGTGTTTGGGGGAGAGAACGACTTCTCTATGTGTGTGTGTGGTGGGGGGGGGGTTGACTGCAGATAAAGAGTGAGGTGTCTATATTTGAGGGACTTTAGCATAATTGAGATATTGTGCACTCATGGTTGATCAATTTGTTTCACAGTTTGTACTATGAGATAACGATACTTTTGAACATGCGTGATATACCTTGATGTACCAGAATTACAAACCTAAGATTGGAATTTTGGAATTCGACTCCATCATTAGCTTTTGTAATTCATTTAAACAGAGCTATATTTTTAAGCCAGGATTTCATGATTTCAAATTCATATATCAAACCTAGAGATATACACATACGGGCATGTTCAAACTTTATAATCATCCACTTTATTCATACACATACACATTTTTGCTTTTGTCATCATATTTAGGATAAACACATTTGGAATTTCATTTGAATTGGACCGTATGATGGTATTTGCTTGTAGTAGCTCAATGGTCCATATTTGAATTGAATGGATAATCTAAGTTTAGAGTTGGAGACATTGATTTTCAAAACATGCACATTTTTTTGCGTGCAAAACAAACAAATTGTCGGCCATGATATCATAGTCGGCCGTACGAGAGCAGAACACTTATAATTTTAGGGGCCAAATGCTTTCAAACTTCCCGCTCACATCGAAATATCACGCGCCCGAAAGTTTAGCCCTGCGATATTCCTGTTTTACCCCTGCCACATGAACGGAAAAGGGCTGCTTTGGTAACTCCATTGTTTTCCTCTCTTTGCCCCCAACATTCTTCCCCAGAGCCCCTCCCCTTCCCCTCCCTGACCCCCCAACCACGGCAAGCCGCCTAATCTAGTCCTCCGCCGCAGCGGTGGACCTCACACCCCGCCGGATCTACCTTCCGCACCTTGGAACCCCCAACTGCCAACTCACTGTGGAAAGTGGTGGAAGCGTTCCTACTCTCCATACAGGGGGAGCCGCATGATATATATTGATATAGAGCGAGAGGCGTCTCATGGCATTACAGGATGCGATCATAGGCTAACGATCGAGAGATACAATCGGGAGAAGAGATGGAAAGATAAGAGGGAATTAAAACAAACTCTATCTCTAACTACCTAAGATAAACAAGGCCCACATAGCCGACATGACACCAATCGTGACATGATGTTTAACACTCCCCCATAATCAAAACCGAACTAGGTTGAGATTACGCCGAAAATCTTCAAAGCTTCTGGTTGGTAGCGCCTTTGTAAACCCATCTGCAATTTGATCCTTGGATGAAATGAATCTGATCTCTAATTCTTTGTTAGCAACTCGTTCCCTGACAAAATGAAAATCTATCTCGATGTGTTTGGTCCTGGCATGAAAAACTGGATTAGCAGACAGATAAGTTGCACCAAGTTTATCGCACCAAAGACAAGGTGTTGGGGTTCTCAATATTCCAAACTCCTTTAGTATTGCTTGGATCCAAATGACTTCAGCTGTGGCATTTTCCAGGGCTTTGTATTCTGCTTCAGTGCTCGACCTAGAAATGGTGGCTTGTTTCTTTGCATACCAAGAGACTAGGTTTGGGCCATGAAAGATGGCAAAGCCCCGGTGGACCTTCTATCATCCAAGCAACCAGCCCAATCCGCATCAGAGAAGGCACTAATGCCCATGGAGGATGATCTGTTGATGGAAAGACCCATATTGACAGTGTTCTTGACATACCGTAAGATGCGTTTTGCTGCTGTCCAGTGAGCCGTGGTAGGTGCATGCAAGAACTGGCAAACCTTGTTGACTACAAATGAGATGTCAGGACGAGTAAGTGTTAAGTATTGAAGTGCACCAACTATACTTCTGTAACTGGTGCTTTCATCCTGATTCAGGAGTGTTCCCTCTGTGAGAGACAGGGTTTCTGAACTTGACAGAGGGGTAGGTGATGGTTTGCAATCCTACATGCCAACTCTGCTCAACAAGTCAGTGGCATATTTTCCTTGAGAAAGATGAATGCCATGATCAGTTTTCTTAACTTCAATGCCTAGAAAATAGTGCAAGTCTCCCAAATCTTTGAGAGCAAATTCTGATCTAAGATCACTGAGTAAGGCTGTAATTTCTTCATTGGACGAGCTAGTCACGATTATATCATCAACATAGATAAGAACAAAGATGGCAGTTTGAAACTTGTTGTAAATAAACAGAGAAGTGTCAGACTTTGATGGAACAAACCCAAGTGCTTGCAACTTCATACTCAATCGAGAATACCAAACTCTGGGGGCTTGCTTGAGTCCATACAGGGCCTTGTCAAGCTTACAAACATGGAAGGGTGCATTGGGATCTGTAAACCCAGGAGGTTGTTTCATATACACCTCTTCTTCCCGAACACCATGAAGAAACGCGTTCTGTACGTCTAGCTGGCGAAGACTCCATCCCCTGGAAACAGCAAGAGAGAGCACAACACGAATAGTTGCTGCTTTGACAACTGGACTGAACGTGTCCTCGTAGTCAATACCATACCGTTGCTTGAAACCCTTTGCAACTAAGCAAGCTTTGTAGCGATCAATAGTGTCATCAGATTTTCTTTTAACTCGATAGACCCATTTGCAATCAATGAGATTTATACCTTGTCGATGAGGAACTAAATGCCATGTCTTGTTACGTTGCAACGCAGATATTTCGTCCTCCATTGCTTGTTTCCATCTAGTGTCCCCAAGTGCAGCAGTAAGCGACTTTGGTTCAATAGATTCCCCTGTCAAACACATGAGGCCATACTTGGAAATAATTTTGTAATTAAGTCTGTTAATAACTCCCTGTTGCAACCTAGTGCATGTAGAACGGACTCCAAAAGAGGGAGCCACAGAAGATCCGGGCACCTGAGGATGATCAGCCGCAGCAGATCCCGAGGGAGATCCTGGTGCGCTGACAGCACCCGATCCCGAAGTTGCCTTGGGACGAGGCGAGGCAACCAGGCCCACGTCGCGAGTAGGCGTGGCTATCTCCCGGTCGGGGGAGACCGCGGGAGTGACGGGCCCAGGCTCGGGCCTAGGCGCAGGAGGGCGGCACGCGGAGCCCTCCGGTTGGTTGGGCCGGTCCGCGCGTGGAGAGGCGGGGAGGCCAGGCG
Organism: Triticum aestivum; assembly: GCF_018294505.1. Classification (NCBI taxonomy): domain Eukaryota; kingdom Viridiplantae; phylum Streptophyta; class Magnoliopsida; order Poales; family Poaceae; genus Triticum; species Triticum aestivum. The sequence continues at coordinate 368,177,268 of NC_057803.1, forward strand.
GTGGCCCAGTTGGTCACGCCGATCCCGAAGAAGATCGGGGCACTGCAGGCGGGACATCGACAGGAGGCGCCTGGGTGGATCCCGAGGTGGATTGCATGGCAGAGGGGGGTGATCCCGATGAGGATCCTCCAGGAGATTCCGTGCACATAAAATGTCGCACTGTAGCGTTGTTTTGAACACCATTTTCACCATCATTTGCACTATTTCTTTCACTGTTTATTGCTGAAACACAAAGCTCATGTATAAAGTTAGGAGGGTTAGGCAAATATTGATCATCACAATTATTTTCTTCCCCATTTGCACCATTGGATAGACTAGAGGGCAAAAGAAGAATTTCTTTGCGAAGAAGGGCACCGACATTGGGATGGAGTGTGGCAAAGGGAAACTGGTTTTCGTCAAAGACAACATCCCGGGAGATATACACTCGACCGGTAGAGACATCTAAGCACTTAACTCCCTTATGTTGTATACTATAGCCAAGAAAAACACACTGTTTCGAACGAAACATGAGTTTATGGTTATTGTATGGACGGAGATTGGGCCAACATGCACACCCAAGGACACGAAGTGGAGCATAATCTGGTTTGACATGTAAGAGACGCTCGGTGGGAGTTTCATTTTTGATGACGCGGCTGGGTAGAATATTAATGAGATACACAGCTGTGAGAAAGGCTTCATCCCAAAACTTTAATGGCATGGACGCAACGGCAAGCAAAGCAAGACCTACCTCAACAATGTGTCTGTGTTTGCGCTGTGCCGAGCCATTTTTTGGTGAGCGTGGGGGTAGGAGACATGGTAAGATATTCCCAACCTTTAAAAAAAGGAATTGAGTTTTTCGTACTCACCACCCTAGTCAGATTGAACAGCAAGGATTTTGCTATTAAATTGCCTTTCAACAAGTGCTTGAAAGTTTTGGAAAACTTGGAATACATCACATCTTTGCTTAAGAAGGTATATCCACGTATACTTACTAAAGTCATCGATGAAGCTAACATAATAAGCATGTTTACCAATGGAAAGAGGAGCAGGACCCCATACATTAGAGAATATGAGCTGTAAAGGTTTAGTAGACACACTAGTTGAGACAGGATATGGCAACTGATGACTTTTAGCTCTTTGGCAAGAATCACACATTGTTTCAGAATTATGCTCTCCAACAACTGAGAGATTATTTTTGCTAAGAATTCGCTTGGCAATAGAAAAAGAAGGGTGGCCCAAACGGGCATGCCATCTTTCTATAGAGAGTCTAATGGCACTACACACTTGTTTATTGAATCTGCTAACTTTGGGAATCAAAGGGTAGAGTCCATCCACGCATCTACCTCGGTAAAGGATCTGCTAACTTTATTGAATCTGCTAACTTTCGTGACCTGATCCTTGATCAAGAAAAAGAATGGGTGAAACTCTAGAAAAACATGATTGTCAAGAGCAATACGATGCACAGAAATAAGATTTTTCGATGAGCTAGGACAATGATGAATATTGTTAAGATGTATATCTCTATGCGGGGAATGAATAATTGAATGACCAATATTGCTTATCTCCATACCGGAACCATCAGCATTATGGACTTGATCGTGCCCGTTGTATGTTTCATGCATGGTGACCTTCTCTAGCTCATGGGTGATGTGGTCGGTGGCTCCAGAATCCACATACCAATTTGAATACGCACCATAGCCTACACCATAGCTTGTGTTTGCCGCAGTAGCAATTTTCTTCTTGCGTGAGTTATCTTCAGCATATTTCCACTTGCATTGTTTTGCTATGTGATTAGTTTTCTTACAAACCAGGCACTTTCCCTCATACTCATCATACCCACGAAAATTGTTGTTGTAGTTGTTTTGACCGCCCCTATTGTTGTTGTAGAAGGGTTGGCCTCCTCCTTGGTGATGGTTGTTGTAGTTGGAGCCGCTGCCGCCGCCGTTGTTGGAGTAGTGGCGGCCGCTACCACCCCCGTACTGGTTGCCGTTGTCACTTTAGTGGCCAGCGCCGCCACCATTGGGGTAGTAGCCACCGCCGCCATGCCCATCACGATGAGAGCCGCCACCGCCGCCACCGTTGCCGCGGTAGCCTTTGGGCGGGCCACCTCCACGGCCGCGCGATGCGGCGTTGGCCGACGACTTGAAGGCGCCGGCGCCCGTGCCCTGGAACATCTCCACCCTCTGATCGAAGGTAGCAACCATGCCGATGAGCTCATCTACAGAAACATCATCAGGGCGAACATCAAGGGCAGAGATAATAAGTTGGTAATCCATGTCTAGGCTAGAGATGATGTGGGAGATGAGCTCATTTTCTGTGATAGGTTTGCCGGCTGCAGCTAACTCATCGGCAAGACCTCGCATGTGACTGAAGTATGTGGCGGCAGATTGGGTTCCTTTCTGGGCGGTGGTGAGGGAGATGCGAACGTGGTTTGCTTTGGAGTGGGATTGGGCGGAAAACATATTGGCAAGGGCTGCCCAGATGTCATGAGATGTATCTAGGGAAGCAACCTGAACTAGTACCTCCTTTGAGAGATTGCGGAGTAGATAGGCAATGATTTGTTGATCTTGGATCAACCAAGGAGCATAAGTAGGGTTAGGGATGACCTGATCTTTTCCCTCGGAGGTTTTGCTGACTAGGGTTTTTGCTGGTTCGGCAACGGTTTGGTCGAGGTATCCAAAGAGGCCGGCCCCATGATCTGGGAGCGGGTTTGAGCACTCCAGAGAACATAGTTTGATCTGGTGAGAGGTTCTGAAACATTGTTGTTGAGGCTGGAGGAAACTACAGCGGTGGAGGTCGACATAGTCGAGTTTTGGAGAAGGATAGCTAGACGAGATGGAAGAAGATGGCTCTGTATACCATGTGGAAAGTGGTGGAAGCGTTCCTACTCTCCATACAGGGAGAGCCGCATGATATATATTGATATGGAGCGAGAGGCGTCTCATGGCATTACAGGATGCGATCGTAGGCTAACGATCGAGAGATACAATCGGGAGAAGAGATAGAAAGATAAGAGGGAATTAAAACAAACTCTATCTCTAACTACCTAAGATAAACAAGGCCCACATAGACGACGTGACACCAATCGTGACATGATGTTTAACACTCACCACTTCACCGGAGCCGCTTCAGCGACTGGCTTGTCCGCCGCTCTAGATCTCCTTGACCGCCATCATGGTCCACCACATCAGATCTGCTTAATCGGCACCCTCGTCCACCACAACGTAGTCCCTTGACTGACTCCCTCGTCCGCCCCTTCGCTGGCCCTTCATACAAGCCCTCGTCCGCCACAATAGATCCGCCTCACCGAAAGCACTGTACAACGCGCCCGCCGAAGCCTTCGTCCACTGCACCAGACCCGCTCGACAGACGCCATATTCAACTCCACCGGCCCTGCTTTACCGACGCCACAGCCTCATCAGGTTATTTCGATTTGTACTCCTTCGGTTTTTCTATTTATCGTGCAACTGTTGACTTACCATAGACGAGCTTTCTTGTATGTCGACAAGCGCCGCAACCGTAGCATCGGAGCCGCTTCAGCGACGGCGATAGCCGGCCCAAACTCAACCACAACATGAGCACCATCGACGATCCTTAGCTATCAAGTATGACAATGATACCCATACGCCACCGAGAATCAGGTACTATTATCCAACGGCCGGCGCCTACGTTCACTTTCCTAGCATAAGCACCGCACCTTTGAATTTCTTGAGGGCATCATTCAGTTTTTCATGACACGCGTTATTCTGCTTGCACCTGTAGGGCCATACTTCTGGCAGTGAACATGTTACATGTGCTAAATTACATACAAGTGCCCATATAGTTAATATACTTTAGTTTTGTTCCGATGCCACCTGTTGGTTCCATCAGACTGCTTAATGTTCTCTATGCTTAATTACACATCAGCAAACTAGCATCTGGTTCCGCTGCTTTTTGTTCGTTTTACCCTACATTTTCTAATGCTAGCTATTACATCACTGCTCCGAGCCTCTGTTCATTACTTGTTTGTGTGTTCTTGATCTTCCCAAGTTGCATGACTAATTTGATGCTTCTACTAATTATGGAGCTGCCAACCCCATCTAGCAAAATATTTGTTCTTTTGGGGCTGGCACCACAAACAAGCATGAAAATAGAGGGAAGAAGATATATTGTCGTGTATGCACACACCCTTCTTTCATTAGTTTAGATGAACCATTGATGATCAATTCGGACCAGTGCATGCAATTAAAATTAATTTTACCTAAATAGATGGTGCAGAATAAACTACAACAACTAGATTTGCAACCACGGGATGCTGACGATATCTTCAAAGAACATTGCAACATCAGCTAGGCTTCACAGCAACATATGGTAAGCCAGTGTTTTTTGTTCATGTGAAATGTAATGCGAGTGGGCTGCTTTCTTGGCTTGTGCCCTCAACGTGTAATCCTACCGAATTAAAAATAGCTCAGTTGTCTGCTTTGCTGTATTGCTTGATTCGAATGCTTATTTGTTGTTACGCTATACCTGAGTTGGCCAATATGTCAGCAGTGCCTGCTGTACTATTGTAAAGAAATGGTACTATTTCCTCTCAACTTAATGTACTATTTCATTTGAGTCCTTAACTTTTCCTCTCAACTTCATCACAAGACTGTCTTCGTAGTTTATATGAGGCCACACTGTTAAGTGCTTTCTCAGATTATTTCAACTGCTTAGATGCCTTGGCAACTTAAATATAGCGGTTGTACACTCCCTTTCAACTAGGGATGTCAACTGGGTCCTGTTTAATCCCGATTAAAGTCCACTAGTGGTATGATAGTTCAAAAGAGTTTTTGTTTTTTGAGGAAAATGAACCAGGGAGGTAGCAAAAACTAACTAGATGGGACTGGTGGATGTCGTTTATTTGCCACTTACATCCCTAGTTTTATCTTACCATTTTAATTTATTTTCGGCTGATGCTGCTTCGAACCATTTAAATATAGTTTGCCATGCTCGGCAATAATTCGTTTGTCGTTTACCATGTAAGCTTACTACCTGGATTATACAATAACTATCTCTTACTGATGTCCAGCGGAAACCTTTCAGGATGCCGTTCACACTAGGACACAATGTACAACCCCAGAATCTATTTGTGGAAGCAGTGCGCCATCCATGTTACCAGATGGTAGCAGTTCAGAGGCAACACCGCCGGAGAGCAGTTTGAGCACATATATTATAGTGCTTGAGGCTCTACTAGAGGCAGAAAGAGATGGTGTGGCTGCCATGAATGAGGTAATCTTTATCTTGACGCTGGAAATTATGGAATTAGCGGCACGCATTATGCAAGCAACCCAAGAATCGGAGGAAGTAAGAATGTTGCATTAGAAGACGGAGGAGGTCCTGCTGTTTCTGCTATCTGAAGCCCAAGGTAATCCCGGTTCTTCTTTAGATACCAGTTGAAATTGTCATTAGATTATTGTACTTGCATGTTGTGTCATGTCTCCGAATGGGTTATGTTGTAAGACCCCCTATGTTGTCCATGTGTTGTAATGATCCGAATTTTTTAGGTGAGGTAATCCTCAGTACTTGTATGATTGACATAAGGTGAACTGTTTTTCGTGTGAGCATATTGTATTGGATGAAATAACTGTTTGAATCAGAGTGTATCCAACCTACTGAATTCGAAGATCACGGCATTTCTAAATCATTATCATATATAAAGGTGGAATAAATCTTTGTTGTGGTTTTGAAGAAATAAATAACAAAACGTATAATTATCTGTCGATATTCGTAATCGAATACAAACTGGATTTGAATTTAGTTTGCCAGGTGCCAGGGTAAACGTGAATGATAATTCTCCCAAGTTTTGAAGGAAGTGGCTAAACACCCACTATAATTTTGGGCTGCCCGAAGCAAGTGTTTGCGAGATGGAAATTACTGTCTACCCCTGACACTTGACATCCTTATTGACCGGATTTACACTGCTGTTGATAGGGGTAGACTAGTAACTTCAATCAGACGTGACACGACGGCCTCTGAGCCCATTCAGACATGGTGGGCGCCAAACGTGGGCGGCAAAACACATTTGATTCAAGCTCGTCTGAAAGACATGTGTCTCTTCCTCCATTTCCCCATTCATACACGGTGGGCGGCAAAACAAACTCTCCTCGTCCGAAATCGATGTAGGCTAATATTTTAAATAGGGGTAGATGCGTAACTTCCATCAGACGTGACACAACCGGCCTACCTGTCAGCCCCGTTCATACACCGTGGGTGCCAACCATGCGCGGCAAAACACCCTCTCCTGACCCGAAATAGTTACCGGCAAATATTTGGGAGATGCGAGATTACCGTCCTATCCCCAACAGACGCGATGTCCGAAATTTTAAACGGGGGATAAGTTCGTAACTTTCCCCCATTTCAGAGAAGCGCGTCCCGAAGTTTGAGATCCCCCCTCCCCTCCATTTCCCCATTCATACACCGCCGGCGGCACGACAATCTCCGCACTGCGGCCAGCCTCCTCCGTCCGCCACTCCATCCTCCACCTTGCCGGAGCCGCTACCCCTACCCCGTCGTCCACTACAAGAGATGGACGTCTCTCATCCACGGCGCTGGACCAGGATCCTTTCATCGCCTCCTCTCGCTTCATCGGCGTCGTCGTCCACCTTGTCATTGCCGCTCCTACGACCGCCTCGTCAACGACAACAGGATATATCCCACGACCCGGCCGTCTGCCTTCTAAAGTATTCTTCCCCGCCGCCGACATCCATCGCACCTGCAGCACCCTCAATGTATCAGCATAGGCCTACACGGTGTCGCAAGAGAGGTGGTACTCTTCCAAATGTGCTTAAGTTATTGATCTCACCCGGAAAATAGATCGTAATTTGTTTCCTGTACTTTTCTTGTCCGTACCAAATCGTAGTGGCTAGTTGAAACCAAACATTGGTTGCAAAGTAGCTTTGTCTGGTTTGCACCTTCAGATCCGCCATGGCACGGGCACTACACTCGTAAAGCTTATGGTTTCCCCCCTTTATATTCAGTACCATCATCGTAGGTGCTTTGTGTCGTGCTAGCACTGCTCCTCAAGACCTCAATCCAAAGCTTACGTGTTGAAATACGAATCTGATATGATGCTCATATCACTACAACAGAGAACGTTTAATTGGTCACCTAATGTTCCTATATTCGTTTCGAAAAGCATGTGCGCCGCCCACTAGTCCAGCTAGTTCCACTTTCCTGATTTTTCTCTTGGTGCTTAGGGTTTTCCCCTTTTATCTACTCTACTATGATCTACGTAGGTGCTTTCTGTCCTACTAGCATTACTCCACCTTTCAAGCTAAACAACACAACACTCAGAATTTGAAAGCTTAGTTGTTCAAATATGATTGTGATATGATACTGATATTAGTTAACCGACACATTTAATTGGTTAGCTGAAAGTCCCACTTGAGTTTCCAAATGCATGTCGCGACATATAGAGAGACGGCATAATTGTATTTCTTTATCACTTGTTGACCATACTTTCTTGTCCATACCAAATCTTAGTTGTTATTTCAAAGCAAACATCGGTTGCTAACTACCCTTTGCGCGGTTTGCAGCTTCAGATCTGCCATCCCACTGCCACGGTCAACAATATACTCATCATGCTTACGTTTTCCCCATTTTATGATGACCACAATCAGCCTACGTGGTTCGTGTCGTAATAGCACTGTTCCACCCATCGAGCTAAACAAGCTTAGTTGTACAAATTCATATCTGATATTATTGTTGATATTAGTAAAACTGAGAGATGTTTAATTGGTTAGCTAAATGTTCCTACTTTAGTTTCGAAATGCATGTGAGCCACATATGGAGAGACCGGAAAGAATAGTATTTCTCTGTGCGCTCTGGTTCATCATGGGTGGCCAACCGACAATGTATTGAAAGACTTATAATATCTTCAATCTGCTTGCTCTTCTGCTCTTCTTTAAGATGATACTCTTCTCTTGCGGTCAACTGGTCAGGTTGAGTTGTTCTCCCTTAGTATATTTTGAATCTGTCAGGTCAGGTCGACTTGTTCTTCTTTACCATATGTTGAAGCTATCATCTGCGAATTGTCATCACTTCTAGAGCTCTCATATTTTGAGTAGTAGGCCACATTATATTAATGCACAACAAATTATAGCATGCATGACATCTTTTAAAAGAATTGCAGAGATAGCACAAAGGGGTTTACAGGGAGGCAGTATTGGATTAGAATCAATTTTGCATTATAAAGAAAATCTCACTTGTTTTTATGTTTTCATGCATGTCAGATATTGAACATTATCAAAATGAATATGAGAATGGTAGCACGAGAGGAATATTGCAAAACGATCCACTGGCTAACAAACTTGGCATGGTGGAGGATGGCCTATCTTATTCACTCATCAAGGTGCTTGCTCTAACTTTGCAAAGTTGTATTGGTCGCACATATTTTGCATCTGACCTCTTGCATTACTTCTACTTTGTTACACCATCTGCTTAGTTTAAGCATCATATATGAGTATATGCCATACCTATCCATTTTCTGTACCTATTCCATGTGTCGTCATACTATGTTTTTCCAGTCAAATGTTGTTCTTTCGTAATAGATGTCCAAAAGGAAGAGGGTGAGTGCAGATCCTCAAGGAGTACAAACTAGGTATTTGGAAAAGGTAGTGATACCTGTTAAATCAGACAGATCAGCAGCCATAGAAAACACAAGACCAACTATACCACACTTTACCCCTACTCCAGTGGCCAAACCCCTATTAGAACTGCTGGGAGCCCATCGTCAGGTACTGTCTATGATATCAATTCAAAATTTGAACTCCTAAATTTCTGCTAGTGCCTTACCTTCTCCCTTGTATGAAAACTAATTTCAGATGAATCTCCTTGCTCAAAGGATAATACAATCTCAAAACAATAATGGGCTCTGCATTGCTCTTGTCAGTACCTCTCTCCCTTTTGCCTTGTAACGCTGTACTTAATTAATTGCTATTTGATTATGTATCATCAGTCTGCACCTGAGCTTCATTATCCTCTATTTCTTCCAATATTATTTGATCTATATTTACTCTTTGCAAAATGTAGAATAGTGGCAACGCTTATAAAGAATTTTCTTTGGGGAATTTATTGAATTATCCTTCCATCAACATGGAGAAGGGCTTTGTCCAGCCCGTGTTAACATGTAATGTAAGTTCATCCTTCTCAAGCCTTCAAACTTTGTTCTAGTATAGATTTGGATAGGCATCATTTCCTCCACTGCTGTTGGCTTTGCTGTTTACATCTGATTGTAGTTGTAAAAACATGTTCCTTATGAAGAACAAATCCATTTATTTGCTTATACAATTGTGAAACCTATTACGTGTCTCCTTGGTTCTCTTTCAGACTCGTATCTCTTATGCCAGGCAGAACTTTAGAGAAGATCGTGAGCCAAACCATCTTGAGGACAGCGAGATGACCCCAAAGTCCTGTCTTGATCAAGACAGTGAGTTGAAGCTACTCACCCAGCAGGTGTGAGACAACCTCTGTGCAGTCGCTACCTCAATCAGTTCGACTTCTTCAGTCTAAACTTAAAGTGGAAAGGCTTGCTTCAGCTCAGCTCCGACTTGAAGTCAAAGATGCAATGAAGATGTCAGAGGACTACTGTGCGCCCCATCATGCCTTAAATATAGTGTTGATGCATCTATCGTTGACACAACTGAGGTCTACTCAGCTTCTTTAGCTGTTTGGGGGGCCCGACCTGACCAGGCCTAGTGCCCTCTGAAGCGCTCTCAGTTTTGTATATTCTTTTGTCAGCGCATTTATTTGCACTGGTGGCGAACTTTGATGCCCAGTGGATGTAATATGTGTGATAGCCACGATAGCCTAGCGTAAGTTGCTTGATTATTTATTTCCTTGTTGTCTTGTTTATTTGTTTGCTTGTAGACATTGCAGTTCTTTTTCCATGGTTTGCTAGTGGCTGCAATAACCTATTTTTTAAAGCTAGGCCACAATAACCATGGGCTAATATTTACTGTAGTGACACTGGGCCTCCTACGGGCCATAGAAACAGTGGGCTTTCTACGGGCCGTAGAAATAGTGGGCCTTCTACGGGCCGTAGAAACAACGGGCCTTCTACGGGCCGTAGAAACAACGGGCCTTCTACGGGCCGTATCATCAATGGGCCTTATACGGGCTGTATGATCGATTGGCCAAACATGGGCCAATAACAAGCCGCATTATGGCCGTAAACGGGCTAGAGTTGGAATCGTCCATTGATGGGCCGACCATAACGGGCCATCATTAATAGGCCGTATTTGATGACGCTATGAAAACGGCCCAACATATTAACGGACCACAAACGGGCCGACTGTAACCACGGGCTGAATTTGGCCCACAAGCAGAAACTCACAGTAACGGGTCGTAAGTAAACGAATGCTGGAAATGAGCCCAAGAATAAATGGGCTCTGAGAAGGACGAAAGATAACATGGTCTGGAAACGGCCCAACGGAATAACGGGCCGTTAAAGGGTATAAAGTTATACACTGTTCATTACAGGCCAATTTCACCACGGGCCGTTAATGGGTGTAAATTGATACACTATTCATTACGGGCCAGTTTCACCACAGGCCGTTAATAGGCCAAGAGTTACATAGTGCCTCATATGGGCTGAAATATGTCATGGGCCATACATGGGCCAGAAGTGAAAACGGGTTGGAATCATATTGGGTGGCCCAAATGACGCTACTGGGCCTAATTCGGATAGGGCGTAACGGGCCTTGGGTTAGCGGGCTGTAAATGGGCTATATGCGAACATGCCGATAACAGGCTTTACATGGGCCGCCGCCACCTTTTGACCAAGTCAAACGGGCCGGCCTTTTCACAGGAATAGGCCTTTGTTGGGCCGTGCCACGTGTCGACGTATCATAGGCGCCTTCTGTCCAATGAGTGGATGACATCTGTCCCAACGATGAGCCGACACGTGTTTCCTCCTGCCAATGATGATTTTACACGTGGAAAATCCCCATTGGTCGGGGCTGTTAACGGGTTATCGGATCCAAAACCCGACCCGATAGCTTAATGGCGTTCCGTTACAGTGGATGCCACGTGTCGGTCACCCTTGACGAAAGCACTTCTGTGACGCGGGATTTATCGTCATGGAAGTGGACACTTCCGTGATGATAATTTTGGTAATGTCATGGAACACTTCTACAACAGCACAGGTATGACTATCTTGATTCTGTCATAAAATCGTCATGGATTTACATGCATGACAGAAAATGCGACCTACTGTGACAAACACGTATCATCACAGAAGTGTATTTTTTTGTAGTGATATAATGGTGAAGAAAAGGTACATGTGGAAAAGTAACACGTGTGCGGGGGGCATAGAGCCCGGAACATAGTTATATTAAGCTTCTGTATAAGAAGCCCCCAGGTATAATGAGCACGCCTAGCATGTCAAGATTGTGTAGTCAAGACACATTTTAACCATTTAAGTCCGTGAAGAAAAAGGGAAGAAAGAAAGAAAGAAAAGACAGATAGCGGATATATAAAAATTGACGGAGGTAAGGAGACGAACACAGAGTCCGGCACTAGGCGTAGAACCTTCGGAGTCTGGCTGCATTCCATGGGTTTGGCTCGATTCGATTGTCCGATGCATCCCGCAGACGGTATGCTCCACTGGTCAGAACTTTGTCAATAATGAAGGGACCTTCCCATTTGGGCTTGAGCTTGTTCTTTTTCTTCTCTGGTAGGTGTAGAACAAGTTCGCCAATGTTATAAGTTTTGGCCCATACTTCTCTACTTTGATACCGCCGAGCCTGTTGCTGATAGAATGCGGAGCAGGCTTTTGCCACGTCATGCTCCTCCTCCAGGGAGTCCAAACTGTCCTGCTGATCAAGCTCGGCTTCTTTCTCTTCACACATGCGCACTCAAGGTGAGTCATGAATAATGTCGCAGGGCAGTACCGCCTCTGCGCCGTACACCATAAAGAACAATGTGTATCCGGTAGTGCGATTCGGCGTGGTTCGAGCTTAATGCCGCTCATGATAAGACCATTTGCTTGCTAGACTTGACCGTTAGTTTGCGGGTGATAGACAGAGGCATAATCGAGCTTAATGCCCATGTTGCTGCACCAAGTTTTTACATCGTCGGTTGTAAAGTTCGAGCCGTGATTGGTGATGATGCTGTGGGGGACGCCGTAACAGTGTACAACCCCGGATATGAAGTCTATCACTGGTCCAGACTCGGCCATTTTAACTAGTTTGGCTTCTATCCATTTGGTGAATTTATCCACCATGACCAATAGGTATTTTTTCTTATGGCTTCCCCCTTTAAGGGGTCCAACCATATCAAGCCCCCAGACCGCAAAGGTCCAAGTAATGGGGATTGTTTGGAGAGCGGTAGGTGGCATATGGCTTTGGTTTGCAAAAAGCTGGCAACCGACGCAATGTTGAACGAGGTCATGTGCGTCTTCTCGGGCCGTCGGCCAGTAAAAACCTATACGGAAGGCCTTGCTTACAAGGGCCCGAGCTGCGGCATGGTAGCCACCAAGTCCATCATGAATTTCTACCAAAAGTTGTCGTCCTTCCTCTTCGAAGATGCACCTTTGAAGTACTCCGGTAGCGCTTTTCTTATAAAGCTCTCCCTCGTGGACCTTGTAGGCTTTAGACCGCCGCGCAATGCAACGTGCCTCGTTTGGGTCATCAGGGAGTTCTTGCCAAGTTAGGTAAGCCAAGAAGGGTTCTGTCCACGGGGCGATGACAGCCATAATCACGTGGGTCGAAGGTGTTATTTCGATGGCAGAGCCTCCGATTACGTCAGAGTGTTTGGGGTCTGGTGTTGTGGCCGGATCCGGACTGTTTTTGCCGATCTCCCTTTCCGACACCACGGATGGCTTAAACAGCCTTTCCAAGAAGATATTAGGTGGGACAGGGTCGCGCTCTACGCCGATGCGGGCGAGGATATCCGCCGCTTGATTGTTTTCTCGGACCACAAGGTGGAATTCGAGGCCCTCGAACCGAGCTGACATTTTGAGGACGGCATTGCGGTAAGCCACCTTTTTTGGGTCCTTAGCATCAAAGTCCCCATTTATTTGAGATATTTCGAGGTTCGAATCCCACCGCACCTCTAGGTGTTGGATGCCCATGGAGACTGCCATCCGGAGACCATGCAACAGGGCCTCCTATTCTGCTGCATTGTTGGAGTCTGTGTATTTGGAGTACGTATGGGACTGTATCTCCGGTGGGGTATGTCAGGATGACACCTACCCCTAGACCAGCCAGCATCTTAGAGCCATCAACGTGCATGATCCAATTGGAGTACGCGCCATACTCTTTAGGGAGTCCGGCTTCCGTCCATTCGGCGACGAAATCAGCCAGTACTTGCGACTTAATGGCTCGTCGTGGTTTATATGTTATGTCGAACGGGAGGAGCTCGACAGCCCATTTAGCAATCTGGCCCGTGGCATCGCGGTCATTTATTATGTCGTTGAGTGGTACTTCGGAGGCCACCGTAATTGAACACTCTTGAAAGTAGTGTCGTAGTTTCCGGGATGCCATGAAGACCGCGCATGCTATCTTTTGATAATGTGGGTACCGTGATTTGCATGTAGTGAGGACGGTGGATAGGTAGTATACCGGCTTTTGAAGTGGGAACTTATGTCCGTCTGTCTCTTGTTCGACGACGAACACTGCGCTTACAACTTGGTGTGTTGCCGCTATATATAACAACATTGGTTCGCCGACATTGGGCGTGGCCAAGATTGGGTTGGTGGCCAATACGGCTTTTATTTCTTCCAATCCGGCCATGGCCGCATCCGTCCACTCGAAGTGTTCGGTGCGTCGAAGAAGGCGATAAAGAGGTAGTGCCTTTCCTAATCGGGAGATAAAGTGGCTTAAGGCAGCCACGCATCCAGTTAACATCTGGATTTGCTTGAGGTATGTTGGGATAGCCAACTGTGACAAATCTCGGATTTTAGTCGGATTTGCTTCAACACCTCTATTGGAGACGATGAAGCCAAGAGCTTTCCGGCGGGCACACCGAAAACGCATTTTTCCGGATTGATCTTGATGTCATATGTACGGAGATTGTTGAACGTGAGCCTCAAGTCATCTATTACAGATTCGATGTGTCTTGTTTTAATGACCACATCGTCTACGTATGCCTCCACTATTTTCCCGATTTGTGTTTGTAGGCATGTCTGAATCATGCGTTGTGGCCTGATGTCATAGGTTGCACCGGCGTTTTTGAGCCCAAAAGGCATGGTGTTAAAACAGAAGGGGTCGTATGGAGTGATGAATGCCGTTGCGGCTTGATCGGGCTCCGCCATCTTAATTTGATGGTATCCAGAGTATGCGTCGAAGAAGCACAATGAGTCGTGTCCTGCGGTAGTGTCGATAATTTGATCGATGCGGGGGAGGGGCAATGGATCCTTAGGGCAAGCCTTGTTAAGGTCCTTGAAATTGCCACATAGGCGCTAGGATTTATCACCTGGTTTGCTAGCCAGTCTGGATGTTTTATTTCTCTAATGAATCCGGCCTCGAGTAACTTGGCTAGCTCTTCTCCCATGGCTTGTCGCTTAGGCTCAGAGAAACGCCGAAGAGACTGCTTGACCAGCTTGAACCCCTTTAGAATGTTAAGTTTATGCTCGGCCAGCGTGCGTGGGATTCCTGGCATGTCTGAAGGATGCCAGGCGAAGATGTCCCAATTCTCGGGCAAGAACTCCCGCAGTGCGGCGTCTGTTGTGGGGTTCAGTTGTGCCCCGATAGATGTTGTTTTTTTAGGGTCCGTTGGGTGGACCTAGAATTTGACTATTTCGTCTGCTGGTTTAAAAGAGGTGTACTTGGGTCTTTTTGTCGAGTATCATGTCGTCCCTGTCCACCATGGAGCGCAGCGTAGTTAGTTCTTCGGGCGCAAGGGCTTTGGATAACGCCTCGAGGGCTAGTGCGGCGGTTTTATTTTCGACACGGAGTGCTATGTACGGATCACTAGCCAGAGTGATGATTCCATTGGGCCCGGGCATTTTGAGCTTCATGTACCCGTGATGGGGTATATCTTGGAAGATCGTGAATGCCCCCCACCCTAAAAGGGTGTGGTATCCTCTACTGAAAGGGGCCACTTGGAATGTTATTTCTTCGGACCTATAATTCTCCGGCGTGCCGAATACCACATCTAGTGTGATTTTCCCGCACATCGTGCCTCCCGACTAGGGATGATTCCTCTAAAGGTCGTGCTGCTTTTCTCAATGCGGCTCTTGTCTATTTCCATTTTGCTAAGAGTTTCCTCGTAGATGAGGTTTAATCCGCTGCCACAATCCATGAGCACTTTAGTAAGCCGGAAGCCGTCCACAATTGGACTAAGGACCAAAGCAGCTGGTGATCGGGCTGTTCGGAATTGAGCTTCACTAGCATTGAAGGTTATGGTCGTGTCGTTCCATGTATTTATTGCTGCAACATGGCAGACTTCAGCAAGGCTGCGGAGTGTTCGCTTGCGCCTATTATTTGAGGCGAAGGTCTCGAAGACTGTCAGTACTGTATTGTTATTTTCCACGGGATGGTGCTATGTTGTATTTTTGATGAGGATATCCTCGCCGCTCTTGGCCACCTGCCGGAGTATCCAACATGCTCTAAGGCTGTGTGTTGGCATGGTATCTGCTGTACTGTGAATTTTGCATGGCCCATTGAGCCATCCCGCCAATACAGTTCTACGCCCTGTAGTGGGCTTTTGTTTCTTTGTAATTGGATCGGGTGACTTACGAGAGTACACCCTTTTAGTTCAGACGGGGGGTTTAGTGAGGGCCGGAGGGTCCCATAATTTAGTTTGGGTTTTCCAGGCGCTTTCCGTCCCATAGTACTTCCGTACTATGGCCGCCAAGTCAACAAAGTGTGCTATGTCATGGCGACTTATGGCGTTGAGGATTCCCTTGTCCATGCAATTTTTGCAAAAGAATGAAATTGCGTCTTCCTCATGACTGCCCTTGACCTTGCTCATTACAAGGAGGAATCTGGCCCGATAGTGATGTACTATCTCTTGGGGCTCTTGTCTAATGTGGGAAAGATCACTTGAGTCTGGGTGGGTGGGCAGATTTAGGTCCGAACCCTGACCCGATCTGAGACCCAGGGGCAGAGGAGTTTCTGAGCTTGGCAGTTCAGGCTTCGAGATGTTGCCCAATAGTTCTGGCCCACTGTCTGATTCTAGGTTGGAATCTTGGGCCATGTCCTCCCGTGGACGGGTATCCGGCTCGGAGAGCTCGGGAATTCGGACATAGTTTGTACTCGAAATAGAGGAAGAATGTCCACATTACTCCTCCACCACCGCTATCTGATGGGTGATCGGCAGAGAGTTAATCTCCCTTTGGTCGGGTTTAAGCCCGATCCAATCATAGTCCGTTGCGACTCCCAGGGCGGCGATGCGATCCAAGAGCTCGTTCAAGGAAGAGAGCTCTATTGGATCCATCTACTCGGCGAATCTCGAGCCGACGTGGAGGCTGTTTTTGATGACCCAAGAAGTCATCGTCGACGCGATGGCCGAACGGGCGGTCATGACGAAGCCACCTAGTCGGAGAGTTTGGCCTATAGCCAGGGCTCCCCCTGAGGTGATGTTGTCCTTGACAACAAGAGGAGCCATCAAGCCTTATCGTGGCGGCACAGTGGGACTCTCAATGAAAGCACCAATGTCTGTGTCAAAACCGGCGGATCTCGGGTAGGGGCTCCCGAACTATGCATCTAAGGCGGATGGTAACAGGAGGCGGGGGACACAATGTTTACCCAGGTTCGGGCCCTCTCGATGGAGGTAATACCCTACTTTCCGCTTGATTGATCTTGATGATATAAGTATTACAAGAGTTGATCTACCACGAGAACGTAGAGGCTAAACCCTAGAAGCTAGCCTATGATTATGATTGTTGTCATCCTACGAACTAAACCCTCTAGTTTATATAGACACCGGAGGGGGCTATGGTTACATAGAGTTGGTTACAAGGGAGGAGATCTACATATCCGAATTGCCAAGCTTGCCTTCCACGCAATGGAGAGTCCCACCCGGACATGGGACGAAGTCTTCAATCTTGTATCTTCATAGTCTAACAGTCCGGCCAAAGGATATAGTCCGGCTGTCCGGGGACCCCCTAATCTAGGACTCCCTCACATATTTTCGAGGAATCCGATGCCTGGATAGAAGAGATTCTTTGTTCCACGAGAAGCTATGTTCCCCAACTCCGTGGAATATTCTCGGTACTCCATACTAGAATAACATTTCCAGCAAGTATCAATATCAGGAAGGACAAGTACGTTTCGGATGCTAGCTCAGCCAACATATATGATAAGAAAATTTGAGTCAATATAAACAGGAACATATTAGGTACGTCCTGTCAGAATGTCAGATACGGAGAAGCAAACCACCCCGGATCAAGACAGTCAGTTAACTCCAATTCAGTGGAAATATTATATAAGAATAAATAAAAGAAACCTGAGTTGGGAATGGTTTCTTCAAGTCAGAAAGATTATTTAATCCTGAACAACCAAATCTCGAGGACGAGATTTCTTTAAGGGGGGGGAAGGTTTGTAACAGCCTGGATTTTTGCCCTTTTCTTTATCCTTTGATTTTCTTGGGTTTCCTGTTTTGTTTTGCTTTTTTATGGCTATATGGTTCTGAAACTTGGGAAGATCATGTCTTCCTAGGTTTTATAGTGGCTTGTCACCCTCATCATCATCCCAAGATCATGTCATTTCCATCCTTGACCTAACCCATAAATTCTTTTGTTGGGAATATTCCTTTTCTAATAAAGGAATAACCCTTAAACCCTAGGTTGTGAAGCAACCTATATTTCTGTCACTCCTAAAATTCCCAAATAATTCTCATAAATTGTTTGGGTCCTATCTTTCTCAAATATGGCAAAATATTTCATTGCCATGTTCAAGAATAATCCTCCAATAATTCTTTTCCTATTCTGTCCTAAATGGCACTTTGCAAAGGAAGTGCTATTTATATTTTCTTGATTGAACCCAAACCTCTTGGACATCTTTTTCTGTCCAAATAATTGTCTCGTGCCAAAATTCAAGACAATTTTCTTAGCAAATATTCCTGAGCAATTTTTCAAATTTCCTGTCTGAGGGAAGTGATTGTGAAGGAAGTACAAGCTAGGCATATCCAAATGAGTTGCAATTTTGCAAGGTCCTTCCTATTATCAAATAATGACTCTCCACCAAATATGAGCTCATGTAACTCATCTATGTGAGCCCGGCCCCAGATCTTAGTTTCTGGTCAGATTTTCAGTTTGTGAAGCAACTATATTTTATATTTCTTCATTTAAGCTGAAAATTTTCCAGGGAATTCTTCAATCCATATAAACTCCCTCCACAAAGTTTTAGCTCAATTAGTAATCCAATTGCCCTGTGCAATTTTTCCATGTTTCTGTCCATAATGAAGCTTTGTGAAGCAAGTGCTACTTTGGTATTTCCAAATGACATGAAACTTTTACAGCAGCTTCATATCATCATCTAAACCCTCTATGCCAAATTTCAGCTCACAGAAATTAAGTATGTGAGTGTATCATCCAAATCCCTAATTCTTGCCAGTTTTGCACTTTCTATAGTAACCCTCATCTAAACTCCTCCCCTTAGTCTGATTTTTGGTGATCATCATCATCGTAGTGTGTGATCATCGCCAGACGAACTCTTAACCATGTCACCAAGGTGGTTTAACCACAGGAAGTTACAAACACTTTCTTACTAATTTACTTTGGCGCTAAGTGAAATTCTCTTCTTTGCCCCTGGACCGATTTATTTCCTCATTTTGACTAAGGACACCAAGGTCCATCTACTGGACATGGTCGGCCACGCCAAAGAGTGCCGCTTGCGCCAGTGCGCATGGTGATCATGCTTGCGTCATGACTGAACGTGTACTCTGGCTTGTTCCGGCCACTGTTCTCGTCTCCTCCCTCCTTGTCTCGACCTCCACTCATGTCCTGGAGATCGCCCGTGCTCGACTGCATCGGCCTGCATCGGTGCTTCGTCGTGGTTCGCCATCAATGCGCCGCTAGAATAGTGCCCATGCGATGCCCTGCCTCTGACCTCCATTAGAGCACTACTCAAGCTCACTTGTGAGCTCCAAAGCCTTCCCCTCGGCTATATAAGCATGCCCCGAGCTCTCCCGCAGCTCACCCAGTCCTCCCTTCCCTCTCTAGTCCACAGGAGTGCCCCTACCTCGCCTGGGATCACCTCTGTTCGCCATGGCCGCCTCGGCCTTGGCATGATTCTGGCCAAACCAAGCCTCCCCTCGCTGTTCCAAGACGTCCACCAAGTTCCCCTCATTCCACTCAGAAGCCCCACCCCTCGCCCGTCGTCGGAGATTGCCGCACCACCGAGTCCCACCACCGCCCCGACTGCCTCGATCCTCTCTGTCCTCCTCTCCCCGCGGCCATTCTAGTCCTCCCCCTGAGAACGACATATGTGCAGCTCCTATCAGGATGTCGGCGCATCAGGCGGTCTTGCTGGACTTGTTTTACCATTGTCGAGGATGTCTTGTAACCGGGATTTCGAGCTTGATCGGGTCTTCCCGCTAGAAGGAATATCCTTCGTTGACCGTGAGAGCTTGTGATGGGCTAAGTTGGGACACCCCTGCAGGGATTTGAACTTTCGAAAGTCGTGCTCGCGGTTATGGGCAGATGGGAATTTGTTAATGTTCGGTTGTAGAAAACCTGAAGTTGACCTTAATTAAAATGCACCAACCGTGTGTGTTACCGTGATGGTCTCTTTCCGGCGGAGTCCGGGAAGTGAACACGGTGTTGGAGTTATGCTTGACGTAGGTTGTTATAGGATCACTTCTTGATCATAGTTTCTCGACTGTGCTTTTGCCTTCTCTTCTCGCTCTCATTTGCGTATGTTAGCCACCATATATGCTAGTCGCTTGCTACAGCTCTACCTCATACCTTTACTTTACCCATAAGCTTAAATAGTCTTGATCACGAGGGTGTGAGATTGCTGAGTCCCCATGACTCATCGTTACTTCCAAAACCAGCTTGCAGGTGCCGTTGAACCATGCAGATGACGCAACCATGCTCAAGGAGGAGCTCGATGAAGATCTTGCCTTTGTGTTGTTTTGTTCTAGGTTGATCAGTAGTGGAGCCCAGTTGGGGTCGATCGGGGATCTGTGTAGCTTTTGGGTAGTCTTCTTTTATTTTGGCTCTGTAGTCGGGCCCTGATTGTACTTGGATGATGTAATGCTTTATTCATGTATTTGTGCGATGTGGCGATTGTAAGCCAACTATGTATCTTTTCCCTTATTGTATTACATAAGTTGTTTGCGAAGATTACCTCACTTGCGACATTGCTTTCAATGCGGTTATGCCTCTAAGTCGTGCTTCGACACGTGGGAGATATAGCCGCATCGAGGGCGTTACAAGTTGGTAATCAGAGCCTTCCCCGACCTTAGGAGCCCCCTGCTTGATCGAATAGCTGGCGTTGTTGAGTCTAGAAAAATGTTTTGAGTCATTTAGGATTATATATATCGGAGAGTTAGGAATTCTTTTTACTCCTCAGTCCCTTCGTCGCTCTGGTGAGGCCTCCTGACGTAGAGTTTTGACTCTTCTCTTCTCAAATTTCACTAAATTTTTTTTAGGATCACGAGGGTATCTTCGAATTGTTCCGATCGATTTTTGACGAGAACATTGTTCTTGGTGCCTCCTGTCATTTAGGGGTTGTGGCAATGTCCCGGGGACTTGAGCTCCGAGGTGTTGTCGTCACAATTTTATCGTTGCAGTTCTGGAATACCTGAGATTAGTTTTGCCGACATCAAAAATCTCTTTTATGCAGTTGTTGGTGAGATAACCTCGACACCACCCAGTACTGGGGCAGGAGTTCAGGAGTATTGCCATAACTCGTATAACGGATGCTTTTCGAAGGTTGAGGTAGACGATTTCCGAAGGTTTCTTGGTTATGTGTTGAAGGATGGATGTAGCTGGATGTAGGATTTGCTAGATTTGGGTGAGATATTATGCTTCCCCTGTGTCCCCAACACCTGATTACATAACCGGAAAGTTTCGGGAGTTTATAAGTGGGAATTCAAGTAGCTCTTAGGATATCTTTCCAACAGAAGTATGATATGAAATTGAGGTTCGACGTCTAGTGGTCCGCCTATTCACGGTTGGTTTTACAGTGGTCTCATTGTGTCTTAAAGAGTCCTTGGCTATGCCGACTCGGGGACGCTTCGTATGTCATGTGGACTGCCTTGTACATGATGGTGCTATACGATCGAGCCCGTGTAGGCCCCACCACGAAAACTTCGGACGAAATCTATATCATATGTTTGTTCCGGTTTATTCTGCAAGCCAATCCTTTGTTTTGTTTTCAGTTGTGGTATTCGAGTTGCTTCGAATTCGAATGTTGATTCCATACCTTTCCCAAGTGGTGTTCTCATACTCCGATGTGAATACTAATCCTACTTGATCATCGAGATTGTGTTGTCAATCCTTTTCAACCGGCGTGTTTCTCTTCAAGTGGATCCGATCATTTCAACATCAGCAAGATCAATTATCATTTCTTCTCAATGATGTTTGTTTCATCCATCCCAAGTTGTCTTTGTTTTCCCACCCTCCCTCCCTTTGTTTCTTCAAGGACTCAGATTTCTTCATCAAGTATCCATTTTATTGATGGGAAGTCTCTCCATGTTTTCCGTCAATGTTCTTATCCGGTGATTCTCATGAAGATTCTAATGGAGCTTCAAGTTCATCATTCTTCGTTCTTTTTCTTCTCCGGTGGTTTCAAGTCAAGCTTTGTTGATCATACCCTTTCCTCATTTCAATGCTTTCTCATGCCGGTGCAATTCTTAATCGTTCACCTCTCGCTATTCTATTGTTCCGGAGTGCTGAAGATATCTCGAAGATTCGTGTTTCCACTCAGCTTTCGTTCAAATTTTTTCGAGAATGTTATCTCATTCAAGTCATTTAACTCAACCGGCGCAATATATCTTTTAAATCATTCAACGGTGTTTCTTTTCAGTGGGCCCTGACCCACATGTCTTTTCCCACGATCTTACCTGGCTCTTCTTATTCTCCCGGAGGTAGTCTCAAATTCATTTCAAAGTTTGACGTAAGAATGAATTATCATCAGTCAAATGCCTTTCTCCAAGATCTTTCAAATTCTTTTCATCGTTGGCTCAACCTTTCCATTCTTCATTCCAGAGTGCCTCAATAATTCATGTTGGTGTTTCTCGTCGTCATTCTCAGGTTTTTGAAGACTGAAGAAGACTTTTCCTCCATATCTATCCGCTCTCTCAGAGATTCATGGCTCTAGCTTCGTGCCATCCTCTAATAATTATTTTTCCAATTATGGAAATTCTTTTCACCCGAGCAATTCAAGAGTCTTTTCAGTTTGTTTCTCCGAAGGCCACCACCTCAGAAGTATTCATTCTCAGCTTTCAGCTCTCTTACTCTAAATCTTACCGGTGCATCATTCAAATATCCTGTAGTCAGCTCGTGATATTTTCATTCACTTGCATCTAAATTCTCTCAAGTTTCTTCGTTCATTTCATAATTCTTCCCGATGTTTCTTTACCTTTTCTTCAATCGTTTTTCAATTCTTACGGTGGTTCGTTCAAGATTTCTATTCCTTCATTATCATATCAATTTATTCGTTCGTTAAATCCTACCGGTGGTCCATTGAGTTTATGATATATCTTTCTTAATCCTTTGCAACTGGAATAAGTAGTATGCCGAATCCATTTGCTCGTCATCAATTAAATTGGTGAAGGATATGCATAACGTAATTCTTATTCGTGTTTCATCCAAGTGATAAATTCTTTATTTCGGAGGTTCATCGAAAAATTCTTGGTTTCTTTTGCTCATCTTTCTTTTCCGGAGTTCCAAGCTCTCTCAATTATCTCGTCGCATAGCTCCATCTAAATCATTGCAAGGATTCACCTGGTGTTTTCAACTTCTCTTTCCTTCCGTTTGATCATTCTTTTGTTTAACAGAGTTCTTCATGAAGGTTCTACATGATGGTTCATCAAGGTTTAAATTCCTTCTCGAAGTGTCCATCGAGATTCGTTTCTAAGGAGCTTAAGTTTCTTCATCTTGCAATCCGGAGTGCAATTTTTTCAACCGTATCATTCGAGGTGGTATTATGTCATTCTTGATAATTTGAGTTCATGTCTCATGATTCACATGTTGTTAAGAATGAGATATTTTAAATCCATCATCTCGCCATTGGAGTTATCTGGGGTTATATTTCACCTAAAGATTTCCCTAAGGATTAATCCTATTAATGGTGATAATATATGATCCATGTTCTTCATCTATCCTCCCGGTGAAATAGCTTTCTCGTCTCCTCGTTCATACCAATCAAATTTTTTTGCCGTGAGTGGCAGGTTATCACCTCATAATTTGAGATGTATTCCCTAAGACCATATCAAGCTTACTCTTTTCGTTGTTGGTTTTCCAACAATTCCGTTCGACCCTTCCCCTAAAGATGCCTCTTCAAGCCCTTTTGTGGCAGAAGTTGGCATTTTCTTCTCAATTTTCCTATGGCAATTATCTATCTTCTATTTCTTCCTTCCAGAGGCGTTGTGATGTTGCTCTCTTCATCCCATCTTCTTGTTTTGTTAGGATCGTGTTCTTTTCTTGGCTTATCCATTTAACCGGAGTGTTGTGTCCCTTTTGCTCAAGTTCTCTCATTTTATCAAGTCTTCATCTCTTTTCAACCGAAGTGCTACCCAAATCGGTTCTTTCTTATTCCTCTTTCTTAACGGAGTGCTTTCAACTTTGTTCTTCTCCGTTGCTTTCTTTCTTTCATTTTTCAAAACCTTTTCAAGGTTCTTTGGTCTCACTCGTTTGTCAAAGAAGCAACTTAGTTTTTACCTCTCCTCTTTCTCTTCCGTTGTCCCTCCGGTGCCATTCTAGATCTCGAGACGAGATCCTCTTGTAGTGGTGGAGTGTTGTAACGCCCCGAGACCGATGTGCCAGGTGTCCTCCGCTTATTTACTGTTGTTGGCTTGTCATTTGCTTGCAAGTTGCATCTTATCATGTCATCATGTGCATTGCATCATCATGTTTTCAAAACTTGCATCCGTCCTGGCCTCCTCGTTCTCTCCGTTGTCCGTTCTGAGCCCAGACACACTTGCGCGTGCCCGCGGCATGTCCGAAATAGTATTTTATAAATGGCCGGAAAATGTTCTCGGAATGGGATGAGAGTTGACGTGTGGTATTATTATAGTGTAGATAGACCGCCTGTAAAGTTTCATCGCATTCGGAGATCGTTTGATGCCCCAACAGATAACTATAGCGGCATTATAGCCAGTCTAACGTCGGGCGTTTTCGGTCTCCGGAAACAGATGTCGGGCCCTCTCTCTCTTCTCCCCCTCGCAGTCTCACCACAGCCCCCCTAGTCCATCCTCCTTCCCCTCTTCGCTTCTGGAGTTGTCCGATGCGACCGCACGGTCCGAAACCCTCTCTGCACAGTGCATCGAACCCCTCGCGCGCGTCCACAAGTTGTCCCGAACCCGACCCGAGCAGTCGTCACCGTTGTGCCCGGATCATCCCCTAACGTCTACAAAATATCACCATTTTATTATTTAGACTACCTAGCCTATTCTTTCTGAACCGTCCAATTTCGATCGAAGGATCCAAACTCCCTCTTTTCCTTATATTAATAGACCACCACCTACCAAATCTAGCCTAACCCTAATACCTAGGGGATCTGTACCATCCATCCCGTGTCCGCCGCCGCCACCCCGCAAAATCTCTCGGGATCCATCCCCAATTTATTTGTCCCATCGATCCATCCAGCCGGTGCACGCATCCCGTTCCTCGATCCCCAAACCCTGCGCCTCCTAGAGCTACTTCTTACGCCGGCGATTGGAACCACCACTGCCAAGCCAACCCTGTGCCCTCTCCCTCAGTTCCTCCTCCCCGTCTTTCTTTCTTCTGATCTCTCTCACACATCTCTCTCTCCCTCGCAGGAGCTCTTCCCGAGCAAGAGCCCCGCCCCAGCCGTCGACCGCGAGCTGCAGCTCGCTGGGGGAGCACCAGGCAGCAACCCCGCGCGCTATGGGCCCCTGCTCGACCTCGGTTTTCTCGTGCTTGCGCCGTCGTGCCTCGTCGTTGCCGCCTCTCCGTTCACGCTGCCGCACCCAGGCTCCACCGTCCAAGTCCGCTGCCCCCTGCCCATGTCGCCACCACTGTTGACCTGCTCTGTCAGATGACCTCCTCGAGCACCCGCCTCGGCCAGGTCGCCTCACCTCTTCCAGCTCTCCCTCCGGTCCTCTCTTTCTCTAATCTCCCAGCCTCTTACTTGAAATTCTCCCCTGCCATGGCCTTGCAGCTCCCGCCGCAGCGCTGCTTTGTCCGTAGCAGTCTCCGACAGATCCGACCTCCCCGTCACGTCGCCTGCTGGATCCGCGCCGCCGGCCCCTCGTTGGAGTAGCGACAAGTCCCCCCGTGCATCGGGCGGCCGCTTCCCTGATTCGCCTGCTCAGGCGTCGCTGCTATGTTTTCCTCACGAGCAGAGGAGCGCACTTGCCCGCTCGATCACCTGTGCGTGGCCGCCTGGTTGGACCACAATGTTTGCCTCTAGCGCCCCAGTGGGTCGTTTCCTCTCTAGATCCGGCCGGTTAGGCACAATGGTGAGAACACCACAGCCCAGCGCCCAGCCAGTTTCGGCCTGCTCCGTTTTTTTCCTTGATCTATGAATTTCCTAATTTTCTAGGGGATTGACAGTTTTACAGAAAAGCCCTTCAAGTCCACGCATTTAATAACTTAATAACCATGCATCACATGTAAAAACTAAATATATGAAACTTCCTTAGAATTTTGTGTAGATTAATAATTTACAACTTTCATCTATGTTTAAAATGATTAAATTGTTGTTTGTTTAAACTTGCTTAATTAACTTGCTAAAATGATTTATTTCATAACTAAATAACCGTAGCTCCAAACCTAACAAACTTTATATGTAAATGGGGTAGAATTTTGCCTAGTTTATCATGGTGTACTTGCTTTGCATGTTTAACAACTCTAAAATTGTGTTTAGGGTAGAACAGCACCAAATCTAAAATATGCATATGGGGATTTACCGGAATTTGTTGTTAGTTGTTTCCGGCCTCATTTAACCTTGACTGGATAGGTAGTTTTCATTTGCTTCACCCCCTTGCCATGTTAAGAACATTTAATATTGTTGGGGTACATAAACGAGAGAGAACTAAATAATTGATGTGGTGTTCCGTCAATATGCAACCCGTTGCATATTGAGCTCCACTTAATTTGTAGTTTTGTTTGTGCACTTTGCCATGCCATGCCTCATTAAACCGGACATGCATCATACTTGTTTGCGCACCGTGCCATGCTTATGTGGTGGTTGTTTACCATGATTGTTTGCTCCTTTCCGGTGTTGCTTCATCGGGTTGGTTCCGATAATGTCGCATTTGTGAGGACCCGTTTGACTACGTCCGTTTGTCTTCTTCCTGGACTCGTTCTTGTTCCTTGCGGGATCTCAGGCAAGATGACCATACCCTTGAAATCACTTCTACCTTTGCTTGCTAGTTGTTCGCTCTTCTGCTATGCCTATGCTACGATACCTACCACTTGCTTATCATGCCTCCCATATTGATGAGCCAAGCCTCTAACCCACCTTGTCCTAGCAAACCGTTGTTTGGCTATGTTACCGCTTTGCTCAGCCCCTCTTATAGCGTTGTTAGTTTCAGGTGAAGATTGGAGCTTGTTCCATGTTGGAACATGGATATTTTGTTGGGATATCACAATATCTCTTATTTAATTAATGCATCTATATACTTGGTAAAGGGTAGAAGGCTCGGCCTTATGCCTGGTGTTTTGTTCCACTCTTGCCACCCTAGTTTCCGTCATATCAGTGTTATGTTCCTGGATTTTGCGTTCCTTACGCGGTTGGGTTATAATGGGAACCCCTTGACAGTTCGCCTTGAATAAAACTCCTCCAGCAAGGCCCAACCTTGGTTTTACCATTCGCCACCTAGCCTTTTTTTCTCTTAGGAGTCGCGCATCCCGAGGGTCATCTTTATTTTAACCCCCCCCCCGGGCCAGTGCTTGTCTAAGTGTTGGTCCAAACTAGAGCCACTTGCAGCGCCACCTCGGGGAAACTTGAGGGCTGGTTTTAGCTGTACGTAGTGTTCATCCGGTGTTGCCCTGAGAACGAGATATGTGCAGCTCCTATCAGGATGTTGGCGCATCGGGCGGCCTTGCTGGACTTGTTTTACCTTTGTGGAGGATGTCTTGTAACCGGGATTCCGAGCCTGATCGGGTCTTCCCGCTAGAAGGAATATCCTTCATTGACCGTGAGAGCTTGTGATGGGCTAAGTTGGGACACCCCTGCAGGGATTTGAACTTTCGAAAGCCGTGCCTGCGGTTATGGGCAGATGGGAATTTGTTAATGTCCGGTTGTAGAAAACCTAAAGTTGACCTTAATATAAATGCACCAACTGTGTGTGTTACCGTGATGGTCTCTTTCCAGCGGAGTCCGGGAAGTGCACACGGTGTTGGAGTTATGCTTGACGCAGGTTGTTATAGGATCACTTGTTGATCATAGTTTCTCGACTGTGCTTTTGCCTTCTCTTCTTGCTCTCATTTGCGTATGTTAGCCACCATATATGCTAGTCGCTTGCTGCAGCTCTACCTCATACCTTTACTTTACCCATAAGCTTAAATAGTCTTGATCGCGAGGGTGTGAGATTGCTATGTCCCCATGACTCACGGTTACTTCCAAAACCAGCTTGCAGGTGCTGTTGAACCGTGTAGATGACGCAACCAAGCTCAAGGAGGAGCTCGATGAAGATCTTGCCCTTTGTGTTGTTTCGTTCTAGTTGATCAGTAGTGGAGCCCAGTTGGGGTCGATCGGGGATCTATGTAGCTTTTGGGGTAGTCTTCTTTTATTTTAGCTTTGTAGTCGGGCCCTGATTGTATTTGGATGATGCAATGCTTTATTCATGTATTTGTGTGAAGTGGCGATTGTAAACCAACTATGTATCTTTTCCCTTATTGTATTACATGGGTTGTTTGCGAAGATTACCTCACTTGCGACATTGCTTTCAATGCGGTTATGCCTCTAAGTCATGCTTCGACACGTGGGAGATATAGCCGCATCGAGGGCGTTACACTAACCCCTCTTCTAAGGATACCTCTACTATTGCTGATGAGAATGCTAAGTTGAAGATATTGCTTGAAACGGGCATGTACAAAAGCCTCAAAGGGCATCCGACTCTATGTGATGTCCTCAAGAAACAGATTCTGAACCAAAACCCTAGGAAAGAGAGTGTTGGTTTCGAGAGGAAAATGAATGTTGATGGTTCTTACTGTAAGCCTGAGTAGTACCCCAAAACCACATGGGTTGGTGCAAAGGGACCTTCAGTGGACCTATCCACCTTATGTGGCTTCACTTGTGCTGACCCCATTATCATTGGTGAGTCCTTTGACGCCAATTATAAGTTGTTTAAGAATCAGAATGGTGAGGTGTTTGCCAGGTTTATTGGTACTAACTGTAGGAATGGGCCACCTTTGAAGAAGATCTGGGTACCTAAAAGTTTTCTTGAGAAGCTTCCTGTGAATGTCATCATGACACCACCAGGGAATAAGACAAACCCCATACCAAAAGCTTCATATGGTCCAAAGGCATCATATAAATAGAGGACCTCACAAGGTCACCCTAACGCCAAAGTTTTGTAGGGAAATTATCATGAGAGTCCTGATTATGAGTGTGTTCCATCTAACCAGTATGTTCACAAATCAAAGAACTTTTCTGCATATTCTTTTGAGTACTATTCACCTCCTCCAAAACTATTTGCTAGGGCTCCAAAGCCAAAGTTATGAGATGCTGCACTTAGACTCATTGCTTCTAAGCCACCCCGTAAGATGTGGGTGGTTAGGAAGAATTAACTTCTCTTATAGGGAAATGTCTACAGCCGGAAATCACAGACTTCTGAAGACAATGATGGGGACCCAAAACATCTTGTGGGATGCAAGATAAAGTGCCAAAATGGTCTTACCATGTATTTTCTCCCAGGGTTTCTTGTATTACCAAACAAGAATCTTAACTTTGATAGTATGCTTGCTCGCTATATGTTTGTGCTTCACAATACTCTTGGTGAAGCCTATCCCGCTAACTGCACAGTAGGGTTGGACAGTGGATGCACTAACCACATGACTGGTGATCGAAGTCTTCTCATGGATTCAACCCTATGTCCATCTACTAAAATCCACATCATGTTCGCTGACATTGGGCCTAGGTAAAGTTGTTATCTCAAAGGATCAACACATGGATAAAGTGATTCTTGTTGAATCCCTTGGATACAATTAATGTCTGTCTCAATGCTTTGTGATCTCAACATGATTGTGGTATTTGGAAAATATTGTTGCCTTGTGCTTATGGAAATTAACAAATATCTAGTCTTCGAAGGTTATCGACAAGGTGATCTGTATATGGTAGATTTCTTCGCAGGACCACAGCTTGTCGTATGTCTTCTAGCAAAGGATTCAGAGTGTTGGCTCTGGCATCGAAGGCTAGGACATGCAGGCATGAGGAACTTGCACACTCTCATGAAGAAGAAGCATATTATTGGAATCAAGGGCGTCAAGTTCAAGAAAGATCATCTATGTGGTGCTTGTGAAGCTGGGAAGATGACTAGGGCCAAGCATCCCTCGAAGACAATCATGACTACATCGCGTCCCTTCGAGCTACTTCACATGGACTTACTTGGACTTACACACTAATCTACCCTTAATACCACTACACATCTCTATGGCTTCGTTATTGTTGATGATTATTCGAGATAGACCTGGGTGCACATAATCCTCTATAAGACTGAAGTGCAGGATGTCTTCAGATGCTTCGCCAATCGTTCCATGACCAATTATGGCATCAAGATCTAGCACATCAGGAGTGACAATGGCACAGAATTCAAGAACACCAGCCTCAACACTTATCTTGATACACTGGGCATCACTCATGAGCTCTCTTCTCCATACACACCTTAGCAGAATGGCGTCATGGAGCGCAAGAACAGAACCCTCATCGAAATGGCATGTATGATGCTTGATGAGTACTAGACTCCAAGAAAGTTTTGGCCTGACGCCATTGACACTTCTTGCCACGTCATCATAAGAGTTTAACTTCATAAGTTCTTCAAGAAGACATCCTATGAAACTCTTGACTGCCAAGAAGCCAAACTTTAGCTACTTCAAAGTCTTCGGTGCCAGGTGCTGGATCAAGGATCGACATCACACTTCTAACTTTGCACCAAAAGCACATGAAGGATTTTTGCTTGGTTACGGAAAGGATTCGCACACCTACAGAGTCTTCAACCTCTTTCAATATAAAGTGGTTCAAACTGTAGATGGGCGGTCCGATGAGACTAACGGCTCGCCAAGAGAGAACCTGCCAAATGTACTAGATGAAGCTTCTCCTGGTGAATCTATCAAGCTAATGGGTACTGGAGAAATCATACCCATCGAGGAACTAGTTGAAGAAGAAATAGTCGTTCCAGCACCCACTACACATGAAGGTTACACACAAGTGGAAGGAATTGACATTGATGAAACCTTTGCTCCCGTGGCTAGGCTTGAAGCCATCCGCATACTACTAGCCTATGCTAACCACAACAACATTCCTTTGTACCAAATGGATGTGAAGAGTGCCTTCCTCAACGACAAAATTGAAGAAGTGTAGGTGGCTCAACCCCCTTGTTTTGAAGATCCCGAGAGCGTCCCCGCGCCGCCGCCGTCCTCTTCGCCTCCAACCACCGCCCGGCCACCGCCCGCCGCCTCCCACGCCGTCCAGCCGGTCGCCGAGCTCCTCCGCACCGCCGCCTCGTCGTCTGCGACTGCGCCGCCCAGAATCCCGCGCCATCCAGCCGGCCGCCGAGCCCCTCCGCGCTGCCGCCTCGTCGTCTGTGACTGCGCCGCCAGGAATCCTGGGCCGCACCGCCTTCCTCCTCCCCGGATGCGTTCTCCGGCGAGCCCCCAAGATGCCGGCCGCCGTCCGCTTCATCCGCGTCAAGTCCGGTGGCGTCTTCCGGAGAACCTCAGGAACCATGCAACGAACCCTAGATTTGTTTTTCGCATGAGGTTGTTTTTTCGTCCAAGTCCTTTTCCCCTCATATTTTATGCCTCTGTTCATTGCCCCATAACTCCATGAACGTAGCTCCGTTTCATGCATGTGATATATCAAAATGTACATTGGGAGATGCCCTTAATTTCACTACATTGTGGCATCCTTGTTTGAGCTCATCTGGGTGCCCTAATGATTGATGCAAGAGTGCTATAAATTGTTTACTGCTGCTACTTATCAGATTATGATGATTTGTCATTTTTGTCACATTTGATGTGTGCGTCATATGAGTATGACCTCTACATGTTTTTTGATCTATGTCATGAAATATTTAGAGAGGTGCTTGTATTGCATTTTTTTGATCAATGTGGTGACTATCACAAGCATGCAAAGTAGCCTTTGTGATATTGCTAATTTCAGGGACTTGGGATTTTGCTAAGTCATTTTCCTGCTGTTATTTTTATGCCATGTAAACATGATATTACAGTGAGATCCATGCTCGTTTTGAGTTGCTTTAGTAACGATGTTTTGAACATATGGTTATGCTCTATCCATCCATGCCCCTGTTTGCATTTATGGAGTGCCCTAGAATGTTTTAATCTTGCTCTACTTTTGCTAGAAAATGTTCCTGGCAGATTGTTTACATGTTAATCATTTTTGCCATGGTTGTTGCTAGTGATCCATGCATGCTATGAACTTTCTCTTGCCTTGGTTAGATTCATGAACATGTCATCTTGCTGTTGGTATGCTTTTTTATCATGCAATGCTTTTTGGTGAGTGATTTGAGCTCGCACAGTTGCCTTCATAACTCTGTTTATGACATGCTTTGTTTTCTGCTAAGTCTGAAACTGTTAATGAAACTTGCTATGTTTACATGAGTCCCATCATATATTCTGTGCCCTTTTAGCTCATGATCAGTAAGGGACTTTTGTTCTATGCATTTAGTAGAATCATTCCATGCCTTGATTTCCATGATATGTTCCGGTAGCATGTTGTTTGCTTGCTCTAAACATGGCTTCCTGATGTTATTTCTGGCATGTTAGTAATTTCTCTAAGTCTGTGAAGCTGATATATTTTGCACTTTTTCCATGCTTGTTTGAACCTGATCTTATGTTATTTAGCCATAGCACAGTGTTCATGTTTTGTCAAGCATCTTATGTATGTCACTTCCATGTGCTTTGTTGCAATGTTGGATTGCAATAGCTTAGTTTCTTGTTGCATGCTAAGTAGCATCGTGCTGTTAATCGCAGAATTGTGTCATACTTGTTTTGCTTGCCATTTGCAAACCGTGCCTCCGTTTTCGGTGATCTTTATATCGATTTCGACCGAAATAATCTCATCTTTCCAGTGGCACACTTGGTTTGCCAAGTTGATGCCTTGTTCATTCTTTCCCTTCTGGAGCATGCATATGCATTGCATATCATTGTCTTGCATATCATGTCATGTTTTGCATCATGTTGCTTGTGCATTGCACCGTGATTGATTGTTGGTCCTTTGCTTGTGTTCCTGCTTTGGGTAGAGCCAGGAGACGAGTAAGTGATCGAGGAACCTGTTGACTATGCTAACGAGGATCAAGCTTTCGTCAACTCTGAGAACTTTGCTGGCAAGATGACCATACCCTCGAAATCACTTCTATCTTTGCTTGCTAGTTGTTCGCTCTATTGCTATGCCGCGCTACCTACCACTTGCTTTATCATGCCTCCTATTTTGCCATGTCAAGCATCCAACCCACCTTTCCTAGCAAACCATTGTTTGGCTATGTTACCGCTTTTATTCAGCCCCTCTTATAGCATTGCTAGTTCCAGGTGAAGTTGAAGCTTGTTCCTTGTTGGAACATGGATATTGTTGGGATATCATTATTATCTCTTATTTACTTTAATGCATCTATATATTTGGTAAAGGGTGGAAGGCTCCGCCTTATGCCTAGTGTTTTGTTCTAGCCCAACAGCCCTCCAAAACAGCCCAATAACCCATCTAAACCATATCCATGTCCTCCGTCGTCGGATCACGATCGTGTGGGCGAAAACTACACCTAATTTGGACAGTCCAAACTCCCTCTACCTATAAATATGTGTTCCCCTCCGATTTTCCGCGCAGTCCAAACCCTAGCCTAGCCCCTCTCCGCCGCCGGACACGTCCGGATTGGACCGGATGCGTCCGTCGCTGCTCCCGCAACCAGCCAGGAGCCGACACGTCATGCCGCCGCCGTTGTCCGCCCGCGGCCCGGGCTGCCCAATCGCCGCTCCGTCGTCCCGCGCCCGTCTGGCCGCCACGCGCCGAGCTCGCCGTCCCGCGCCGCCGCCTCGTCCTCCCATCGCCGGTCGCCTCCGCCTTGCGCCACCCCAGCTCCACCTCCTCACCGCCGCCCGCTCCGACGCCGGCGGCCTCGGATCCGGCCGGCCCCGTCCCTCCGGCGCCGACCCCGACACCTCTCCGGTCTCCTTCCTACTCGCCGGCAACTCCGACGTAGATTCCGGCAAATCTCAATCCAGGTGCACAAACCCTAGATCTGGAATCCGGAGGGTAAAATCGCCTAAGTCCCGAATCTCTGTTTTAT
Organism: Triticum aestivum; assembly: GCF_018294505.1. NCBI lineage: Eukaryota > Viridiplantae > Streptophyta > Magnoliopsida > Poales > Poaceae > Triticum > Triticum aestivum. Next base: position 368,210,811 of record NC_057803.1, read on the forward strand.
TTTCAAGCCTACTTTATCATGCCGTATCTCGGTGCTCGATGCTCCAAATCATGCACAAGATATATCAAATTGTTCGTCTCATTGAGCTCTTCATGGTAGAAGCATTTTCATGCATGTTACTGTACTTTATGATGCCATTTTCTTTGATGCAATAGTGCTATAAAATGTTAGCTGCTGGTACTTATCAGATCTTGATGTTTTCTCATTTTTGTTGCATTTGATGCATGCACTTTTTGAGGATGAGGTCTACATGTGTTTTGAACTACAACATGACATCTTTACAGAGGTGCAAGTCTTGTATTTTTGTGATCAATATGGTTACTAGAACAAGCATGCAAACTAGGCTCCAAAATGTTGTTGTTTTTAGGGACCTAGGATTTTGCTAAGTTCTTTTCCTGCTGTTATTTTGATGCCATGTACACTTGATGCTACAGTGAGATCCATACTTATTTTGAGATACTTCAGTAAGGATGTGTTGAACATGTGGTTATTCTCAATCCATCCATGCCACTTTTTGCATTTATGGAGTTTTCTAGCATGTCATTTTTTGCTCTACTTTTGCTATAAAATGTTCCTGGCAGGATGGTAACATGTTAATCAATATTGCCATGGTTGTTGCTAGTGATCCATGCGTCCTATGAACATGATCTTGCCATGGTTAGCTTCATGAACATGTTATCTTGCTATTGGTATTCTTATTGTGTCATGCAATGCTTTGTGGTGAGTGGCATGAGCTTGCAAAGTTGCTATCATCAATCTGTTTATGCCATGCTCTGTTTTTCTGCTAAGTCTGAAACTATTAATAAAACTTCCTATGTTTACATGGGTGCCATCATATCTTCTGTGCCTTTTTGGCTCATGTTCAGTAAGGGACTTTGGTATATGCTTTTAGTAGAATCATGCCATGTCTTTATTTTCCATGATATCTTCCTATTGCATGTTGTTTGCTTGCTCCAAACTTTGCTTCCTGATGTTGTTTTTAACATGTTAGTATTTTCACTAAGTCTGTGAAGTTGATATCTTTTGCACTTTTTCCATGCTTGTTTGAACCTGTTCTATTGTGATTTAGCCATAGCTCAGTGTTCATGCCTTGTCAAGCATCTCTTCTACACCACTGCCATATACTTTGTTGCTATGTTGGAGTGCAGTACCTTAGTTTCTTGTTGCATTCTAGATGGCATCATGCTGTTAATCACAGAATTGTGTCATTCTTGTTTTGTTTGCCATTTGCAAATCGTGCATTCGTTTCTGGTGATCTTTATATCGATTACTACCGGAATCATATCATCTTCCCAACGGCATACTTGGTTTGCCAAGTTGATGCCTTAATCACTCTTTCCCTTCAGGAGCACGCATATGCATTGCATATCATGTTTTGCATATCATGCCATGTATTGCATCATGTTGCTTGTGCATTGCACCGTGATTTATTGTTGTTCCATTGCTTGTGTTCTTGCCTTGAGTAGAGCCGAGAGACGAGTACATCGACGAGGAGCATGTTGAGTACGCTAACGAGGATCAAGCTTTCGACAACGCTGAGAACTTTGCAGGCAAGATGACCATACCATCGAAATCACTTCTATCTTTGCTTGCTAGTTGTTCGTTCTATCGCTATGTCACGCTACCTACCACTTGCTATATCATGCCTCCCATATTGCCATGTCAAGCCTCTAACCCACCTTCCTAGCAAACCATTGTTTGGCTATGTTACCGCTTTTGCTCAGCCCCTCTTATAGCGTTGTTAGTTGTAGGTGAAGTTGAAGTTTGTTCCATGTTGGAACATGGATATGTGGGATATCATTATTATATCTTATTTACTTTAATGCATCTATATACTTAGTAAAGGGTGGAAGGCTTGGCTTTATGCCTAGTGTTTTGTTCCACTCTTGCCGCCCTAATTTCCGTCATACCAGTGTTATGTTCCTTGATTTTGTGTTCCTTACGCGGTTGGGTGTTATGGGAACCCCTTGACAGTTTGCTTTGAATAAAACTCCTCCAGCAAGGCCCAAACTTGGTTTGAACTTTATCCACCTAAGCCTTTTCCCTTGGGTGCCGTGGAATCAAGGGTCATCTTTATTTTAAACACTTGGGCCAGTGCTCCTCTGATTGTTGGTCCAAAAACAGAGCCAATTGTGGTGCCGCCCTAGGCAACTTGGGGTATCTTCGGTTTCCGTACGTAGTGTTCATCCGGTGTGCCCTGAGAACAAGATATGTGCGACTCCTATCGGGATTTGTCGGCACATCGGGCTACTTTGCTGGTCTTGTTTTACCATTGTCAAAATGTCTTGTAACCGGGATTCCGAGACTGATCGGGTCTTCCCGGGAGAAGGAATATCCTTCGTTGATCGTGAGAGCTTGTGATGGGCTAACTTGGGACATCCCTGCAGGTTATAAACTTTCGAGAGCCATGCCCGCTGAAGGAAATATGCCCTAGAGTCAATAATAAAGTTATTATATATTTCCTTATATCATGATAAATGTTTATTATTCATGCTAGAATTGTATTAACTGGAAACTTAGTACATGTGCGAATACATAGACAAACAGGGTGTCACTAGTATGCCTCTACTTGACTAGCTCGCTGATTCAAAGATGGTTATGTTTCCTAGCCATAGACATGAGTTGTCATTTGATTGACGGGATCACATCATTAGAGAATGATGTGATTGACTTGACCCATTCTGTTAGCTTAGCATGATGATCATTTAGTTTGTTGCTATTGCTTTCTTCATGACTTATACATGTTCCTATAACTATGAGATTATGCAACTCCCGAGTACCGGAGGAACACTTTGTGTGCTACCAAACGTCACAACGTAACTGGGTGATTATAAAGGTGCTTTACAGGTGTGTCCGATGGTGCTTGTTGAGTTGGCATAGATCGAGATTAGGATTTGTCACTCCGATTGTCGGAGAGGTATCTCTGGGCCCTCTCGGTAATGCACATCACTATAAGCCTTGCAAGCATTGTGACTAATGAGTTAGTTGCAGGATAGTACATTACGGAACGAGTAAAGAGACTTGTCGGTAACAAGATTGAACTAGGTATTTTGATACCGACGATCGAATTTCGGGCAAGTAACATACCGATGACAAAGGGAACAACGTATGTTGTTATGATGTTTGACTGATAAAAGATTTTCGTAGAATATGTAGGAACCAATATGAGCATCCAAGTTCCGCTATTAGCTATTGACCGGTGACGAGTCTTGGTCATGTCTACATAGTTCTGGAACCCGTAGGGTCCACACGCTTAAAGTTCGGTGATGATCGATATTTTGAGTTTATGTGATTTGATGTACCGAAGGTAGTTCAGAGTCTCGGATGAGATCGGGGACATGACGAGGAGTCTTGAAATGGTCGAGACGTAAAGATCGATATATTGGACGACTATATTCGGACATCAGAAAGGTTCCACGTGATTCGGGTATTTTTTGAAGTACCTGGGAGTTACGGGAATACGGGGAAGAAGTATTGGGCCTCATGGGCCAAGTGGTGGAATAGAGGAGGCAGGGCGCGCGGCCCCCCTTGCCCAAACCGAATTGGACTAGGGGGCCAGCCCCCTTTCCTCCTTTCCTCCCTCTCCTTCCTTCTCCCCTTCCCCCTTCCTTTCCTCCTCCTAGCACGAGTAGGAAAGGGGAGTCCTACTCCTACTAGGAGGAGGACTCCTCCTCTAGGCGCGCCCTAGGAGGGCCGACCAGCCTCCCCCTTGCTTCTTTATATACAGGGGCAGGGGGCACCCTAGAACACACAAGTTGATCTGTTGATCTCTCCCAGCCGTGTGCAGTGCCCCCCCTTCACCATAATCCACCTCTATCATATCGTAGAGGTGCTTTGGAGAAGCCCTGCATCGGTACATCATCATCACTGTCATCACATCATCGTGCTGACGAAACTCTCCCGTGAAGCTCTGCGGGATCGGAGTTTGTGGGACGTCATTGAGCTGAATGTGTGTTGAACTCAGAGCTGTCGTGCGTTCAGTACTCGGAGCGATCGGATCGTGAAGACGTACGACTACATCAACCGCATTGTGCTAACGCTTCCGCTTTCGGTCTACGAGGGTACGTGGACACACTCTCCCCTCTCGTTGCTATGCATCACCATGATCCTGTGTGTGCGTAGGAATTTTTTTGAAATTACTACGTTCACCAACAGTGGTTTCAGAGCCAGGTTTATATGTAGATGTTATATGCACAAGTAGAACACAAGTGAGTTGTGGGCGATATAAGTCATAATGCTTACCAGCATGTCATAGTTTTGTTTGGCGGTATTGTTGGATGAAGCGACCCGGACCGACATTATGCGTACGCTTACGCGAGACTGGTTCTACCGATGTGCTTTGCACATAGGTAGCTGGCGGGTGTAAGTTTCTCAAACTTTAGTTGAACTGAGTGTGGCTACACCCGGTCCTTGAGAAGGTTAAAACAGCACTAACTTGACAAACTATCATTGTGGTTTTGATGCGTAGGTAAGAACGGTTCTTGCTCTGCCCGTAGCAGCCACGTAAAACTTGCAACAACAAAGTAGAGGACGTCTAACTTGTTTTTGCAGGGAATGTGGTGATGTGATATGGTCAAGACATGATGACATATAAATTGTTGTATGAGATGATCATGTTTTGTTAAAGTTATTGGCAACTGGCAGAAGCCTTATGGTTGTCTCTTTATTGCATAAGATGCAAGTGCCATGTAATTGCTTTACTTTATCGCTATGCGATAGCAATAGTTGCAAAAGCAATAGTTGACGAGACGACCATGTGATGACACATTGATAGAGATCAAGATGATGGAGATCATGGTGTCATGCCGATGACGATAGTGATCATGATGGTACTTTGGAGATGGAGATCAAAGGCGCAAGATGATCATGGCCACATCATGTCACATATTTTGATTGCATGTGATGTTTATCCTTTATGCATCTTATTTTGCTTAGTTCGGCGGTAGCATTATAAGATGATATCTCACTAAATTTTAAGGTATAAGTGTTCTCCCTGAGTATGCACCATTGCCAAAGTTCATCGTGCTGAGACACCACGTGGTGATCGGGTGTGATAAGCTCAACGTTCATCTACAACAGGTGTAAGATAGTTTTACACACGTAGAATACTCGGGTTAAACTTGATGAGCCTAGCATATGCAGATATGGCCTCGAAACACTGAGACCGAAAGGTCGAGCGTGAATCATATAGTAGATATGATCAACATAGTGATGTTCACCATTGAAAACTATTCCATTTCATGTGATGATCGGTTATGGTTTAGTTGATATGGATCACGTGATTACTTAGATGATTAGAGGGATGTCTATCTAAGTGGGAGTTCTTAAGTAATATGATTAATTGAACTTAAATTTATCATGAACTTAGTCTTGATAGTATTTGCATATCTGTGTTGTAGATCAATAGCTCGCACACAGCTTCCCCGTTTATTTTTGATATGTTCCTAGAGAAAAACTAAGTTGAAAAATGTCAGTAGCAATTATGCGGATTGGATCCATGATCTGAGGATTATCCTCATTGCTGCATAGAAGAATTATGTCCTTGATGCACCACTAGGTGACTGATGTCTACTATACAACCTTCTTCTTGTAGACGTTATTGGGCCTCCAAGTGCAGAGGTTTGTAGGACAGTAGCAAATTTCCCTCAAGTGGATGACCTAAGGTTTATCAATCCGTAGGAGGCGTAGGATGAAGATGGTCTCTCTCAAGCAACCCTGCAATCAAATAACAAAGAGTCTCTTGTCTCCCCAACATACCCAATACAACGGTAAATTGTATATGTGCACTAGTTCGGCGAAGAGATGATGAAACAAGTGGTATATGGATAGTAGATAAAGGTATTTGTAATCTGAAATTATAAAAAGAGCAAGGTAGCAAGTGATAAAAGTGAGCGCAAACGGTATTGCAATGCGTTGAAACAAGGCCTAGTGTTCATACTTTCGCTAGTGTATGTTCCCTCAACAATAATATCATAATTGGATCACATAACTATCCCTCAACATGCAACAAAGAGTCACTGCAAAGTCACTAATAGCGGAGAACGAACGAAGAGATTATGGTAGGGTACGAAACCACCTCAAAGTTATTCTTTTCAATCAATCCGTTGGGCTATTCCTATAAGTGTCACAAACAACTCTAGAGTTCGTACTAGAATAACACCTTAAGACACAAATCAACCAAAACCCTAATGTCACCTAGATACTCCAATGTCACCTCAAGTATCCATGGGTATGATTATACGATATGCATCACACAATCTCAGATTCATCTATTCAACCAACACATAGAACCTCAAAGAGTGTCCCAAGTTTCTACCGGAGAATCACGACGAAAACGTGTGCCAACACCTATGCATAGGTTCATGGGCGGAACTCGCAAGTTGATCACCAAAACATAAATCAAGTGAATCACATGATATCCCATTGTCACCACAGATACGCACGGCAAGACATACATCAAGTGTTCTCAAATCTTTAGAGACTCAATCCGATAAGATTACTTCAAAGGGGAAACTCAATTCATTACAAGAGAGAAGAGGGGGAGGAGAAACATAAGATCCAACTATAATAGCAAAGCTCGCGATACATCAAGATCATGCCAAATAAAGAACACGAGAGAGAGAGAGAGAGATCAAACACATAGCTACTAGTACATACCCTCAGCCCCGAGGGAGAACTACTCCCTCCTCGTCATGGAGAGCACCGAGATGATGAAGATGGCCACCGAAGAGGGATTCCCCCCTCCGGCAGGGTGCCGGAACGGGTCTAGATTGGCTTTTGGTGGCTACGGAGGCTTCTGGCGGCGGAACTCCCGATCTATTGTATGTTCTAGAAGTTTTAGGGTACGTGAGTATATATGGGTGCAAGAAGTACGTCGGTGGAGCTTCGGGGGCCCCACGAGGCTGGGGGCGCGCCCTAGGGGGGTCGTCCCCCACCCTCGTGAGCACCTCCCTTGGCTCCTGACGTGGGGTCCAAGTCCATCCGGTAGCTTTCCTTCCAAAAATAACTTCTCCAGTTGATTTCATTCCATTTCGACTCTGTTTGATATTCCTTTTCTTTGAAACACTGAAATAGGCAAAAAACATCAATTCTGGGCTGGGCCTCCGGCTAATAAGTTAGTCCCAAAAATAATATAAAAGTGGATAATAAAGCCCAATATTGCCCAAAACAGTAGATAACATAGCATGGAGCAATCAAAAATTATAGATACGTTGGAGACATATCAAGCATCCCCAAGCTTAATTCCTGCTCGTCCGCGAGTAGGTAAATGATAAAAACAAAATTTTTGGTGCGGAGTGCTACTTGGCATAATTTCAATGTAATTCTTCTTAATTGTGGTAAAGATTCAAGACAAAAGTTCATATTGACATAAAAATGATAATACTTCAAGCATACTAACTAAGCAATTATGTCTTCTCAAAATAACATGGCCAAATAAAGTTCGTCCCTACAAAATCATATAGTTTAGTCATGTTTCATTTTCGTCACACAAGAATGCTCTCATCACGCACAACCCCGATGACAAGCCAAGCAATTGTTTCATACTTTAGTAATCTCAAATCTATAAACTTTCACGCAATATATGAGCGCAAGCCATGGACATAGCACTATGGGTGGAATAGAATATAATGAAGGGGGTTATGTGGAGAAGACAAAAAAGGAGAAAGTATCACATAAACGAGGCTAATCAATGGGCTATGGAGATGCCCACCGATTGATGTTAATGCAAGGAGTAGGGATTGCCATGCAACGGATGCACTAGAGCTATAAATGTATGAAAGCTCAACAAAAGAAACTAGTGGGTGTGCATCCAACTTGCTTGCTCACCAAGACCTAGGGCACTTGAGGAGGCCCATTGTTGGAATAAAAAAGGCAAGTTCTATAATGAAAAATTCCCGCTAGTATGTGAAAGTGACAAAACAAGAGACTCTCTACTATGAAGATCATGGTGCTACTTTGAAGCACAAGTGTGGTAAAGGATAGTAGGATTGTACCTTCTCTCTTTTTCTCTCATTTTCATTTTTTGGGCCTTCTCTTTTTTTATGGCCTTTCTCTTTTTTTGGGCCTTCTCTTTTTTTATGGCCTTTCTCTTTTTTATGTATTTATTCCTCACTTGGGACAATGCTCTAATAATGATGATCATCACACTTCTATTTATTTACAACTCAATGATTACAACTCGATACTAGAACAAAGATGACTCTATATGAATGCCTCCGGCGGTGTACCGGGATATGCAATGAACCAAGAGTGACATGTATGAAAGAATTATGAACGGTGGCTTTTCCACAAATACTATGTCAACTACATGATCATGCTAAGCAATATGACAATGATGAATGTGTCATGATGAACGGAATGATGGAAAGTTGCATGGCAATATATCTCGGATTGGCTATGGAAATGCCATAATAGGTAGGTACGGTGGCTGTTTTGAGGAAGATATAAGGAGGTTTATGTGTGAAAGAGCGTATCATATCACGGGGTTTGGATGTACCAGCGAAGTTTGCACCAACTCTCAATATGAGAAAGGGCAATGCACGGTACCGAAGAGGCTAGCAAGGATGGAAGGGTGAGAGTGCGTATAATCCATGGACTCAACATTAGTCATAAAGAACTCACATACTTATTGCATAAATCTACAAGTCATCAAAACCTCAACACTATGTGCATGCTCCTAGGGGGATAGATTGGTAGGAAAAGACCATCGCTCTTCCCCGACCGCCACTCATAAGGAGGACAATCAAATAACACCTCATGTTTCAAATTTGTTACATAACGTTTACCATACGTGCATGCTACGGGACTTGCAAACTTCAACACAAGCATTTCTCAATTTCACAACTACTCAACTAGCACGACTTTGATATTATTACCTCCATATCTCAAAACAATCATCAAGCATCAAACTTCTCTTCGTATTCAAAACACTCATAAGAATGTTTTACTAATCTTGGATACCTGGCATATTAGGATTTTAAGCAAATTACCATGCTATTTAAGACTCTCAAAATAATCTAAGTGAAGCATGAGAGTTCATCTATTTCTTCAAAATAAAACTACCACCGTGCTCTAAAAAGATATAAGTGAAGCACTAGAGCATATGACAAACTACTCCGAAAGATATAAGTGAAGATCAATGAGTAGTCGAATAATTATGAAACTATATGAAGACTCTCTAACATTTAAGAATTTCAGATCTTGGTACTTTATTCAAACAGCAAGAAAAACAAAATAAAATGACATCTAAGAGTAACAAACATCATGTTAAGAAGCAAAAACTTAGGATCAACTGATACTAACCGATAGTTATTGAAGAAAGGTGGGATGCCAACCGGGGCATCCCCAAGCTTAGACGCTTGAGACTTCTTGAAATATTATCTTGGGGTGCCTTGGGCATCCCCAAGCTTGAGCTTTTGTGTCTCCTTAATTCCTCTCATATCACGGTCTCCCTAAATCTCAAAATCTTCATCCACACAAAACTCAACAAGGACTCGTGAGATAAGTTAGTATAAACCATTGCAAAAACCTTATCATACTCTACTGTATAAAATCACTAAAATTATTATTCAACATTGCATACTAAATGGCTCTGCATATTTAATAGTCCTATCCTCAAATAGAATCATTAAAGAAGCAAACATATGCAAACATAACAGCAATCTGCCTAAACAGGATAGTCTGTAAAGAATGCTGCAACATCCATAATTACCTAGCTCCAAAAATTATCAAAGAAAATTCCCACTGTAGTAAATTTATCAGAGCTTAATATGCAGAAGGTTTCAACATTTTATCACATTCTGACTTTTCTAGGGAATTATTGCAACAGCGGTAAACTTTCTGTTTTCAAACAGCAACATGTGGGCATAGTAAAGGCTATCAATGCCACTTTTATTGAAATAAAAGATGCAAAACATTGTTCTAAATAACAGCAAGCAAATCCTAACAAAATAAATTGACTCTCCAAGCAAACCACATATCATGTGGTAAATAAAAATATAGCTCCAAGTAAAGTTACCGATGAACGAAGACGAAAGAGGGGATGCCTTCCGGGGCATCCCCAAGCTTAGGCTCTTGGATATCCTTGAATATTACCTTGGGGTGCATAGGGCATCCCCAAGCTTAGGCTCTTGCCACTCCTTATTCCATAGTCCATCGAATCCTTACCCAAAACTTGAAAACTTCACAACACAAAACTTAACAGAAAACTCGTAAGCCCCGTTAGTATAAGAAAATAAATCACCACTTCAAGGTACTATAATGAACTCATTCTTTATTTATATTTGAGTTAAACCTACTGTATTCCAACTTCTATATGGTTTATAAACTATTTTACTAGCCATAGATTCATCAAAACAAGCAAACAACACATGCAACACAGAATCTGTCAAAAACAGAACAGTCTGTGGTAATCTGGATCAAACGTATACTTCTAGAACTCATAAAATTCTCAAATAAATTTATGAACCTGATTAATTTATATATTAATCATCTGCAAAAATAAGTAACTAAATAGCACTCTCCAAATAAAAATGGCAGCAATTCTCGTGAGCGCTAAAGTTTCTGTTTTTTACAGCAAGATCAACAAGACTTTCCCCAAGTCTTCCCAACAGTTCTAATTGGCACAAACACTAATTAAAACATTAAAACTCAATCATAACAGAGGCTAGATAAATTATTTATTTCTAAACAGCATAAAAAATCAAGGAACAAAAATAAAGTTGGGTTGCCTCCCAACAAGCGCTATCGTTTAACGCCCCTAGCTAGGCATGATGATTTCAATGATGCTCACATAAAGGATAAGAATTGTAACATAAAGAGAGCATCATGAATAATATGACTAGCACATTTAAGTCTAACCCTCTTCCTATGCATAGGGATTTTGTGAACAAACAAATTATGGGAACAATAATTAACTAGCATAGGAGGGCAAAACAAGCATAACTTCATAACTTTAAGCACATAGAGAGGAAACTTGATATTATTGCAATCCCTACAAGCATATATTCCATCCTCATAATAATTTTCAGTAGCATCATGAATGAATTCAACAATATAACCATCACCTAAAGCATTCTTTTCATGATCTACAAGCATAGAAATTTTATTACTCTCCACATAAGCAAAATTCTTCTCATTCGGAATAATGGGAGCAAACTCAACAAAATAACTATCATGTGATTGAAAATTATGATAAAGATGACAAGTTTCATGGTTATCATTATTCTTTAAAGCATACGTGTCATCACAATAATCATCATAGATAGGAGGCATGCTTTCATCATAATAAATTTGCTCATCAAAACTTGGGGGACAAAAAATATCATCTTCATCAAACATAGCTTCCCCAAGCTTGTGGCTTTGCATATCATTAGCATCATAGATATTCAAGGAATTCATACTAACAACATTGCAATCATGCTCATCATTCAAATATTTAGTGCCAAACATTTTATAGATTTCTTCTTCTAGCACTTGAGCACAATTATCCTTTCCATCATACTCACAAAAGATATTAAAAAGGTGAAGCGTATGAGACAAACTCAATTCCATTTTTTAGTTTTCTTTTATAAACTAAACTAGTGATAAAACAAGAAACTAAAAGACTCGATTGCAAGATCTAATAATATACCTTCAAGCACTCACCTCCCCGGCAACGGCGCCAGAAGAGAGCTTGATGTCTACTACACAACCTTCTTCTTGTAGACGTTGTTGGGCCTCCAAGTGCAGAGGTTTGTAGGACAGTAGAAAATTTCCCTCAAGCGGATGACCTAAGGTTTATCAATCCGTAGGAGGCATAGGATGAAGATGGTCTCTCTCAAGCAACCCTGCAACCAAATAACAAAGAGTCTCTTATGTCCCCAACACACCCAATACAACGGTAAATTTTATAGGTGCACTAGTTCAGCGAAGAGATGGTGAAACAAGTGGTGCATGGATAGTAGATAAAGGTATTTGTAATCTGAAATTATAAAAACAGCAAGGTAGCAAGTGATAAAAGTGAGTGTAAATGGTATTGCAATGCGTTGAAACAAGGCCTAGGGTTCATACTTTCGCTAGTGTAAGTTCCCTCAACAATAATATCATAATTGGATCACATAACTATCCCTCAACATGCAACAAAGAGTCACTCCAAAGTCACTAATAGTGGAGAATGAACGAAGAGATTATGGTAGGTATGAAACCACCTCAAAGTTATTCTTTCCAATCAATCCGTTGGGCTATCCCTATAAGTGTCACAAACAGCCCTGGAGTTTGTACTAGAATAACACCTTAAGACACAAATCAACCAAAACCCTAATGTCACCTAGATACTCCAATGTCACCTCAAGTATCCCTGGGTATGATTATACGATATGCATCACACAATCTCAGATTCATCTATTCAACCAACACATAGAACCTCAAAGAGTGCCCCAAGTTTCTACCGGAGAATCACGACGAAAACGTGTGCCAACCCCTATGCATAGGTTCATGGACGGAACCCGCAAGTTGATCACCAAAACATACATCAATTAAATCACGTGATATCCCATTGTCACCACAGATACCACGGCAAAACATACATCAAGTGTTCTCAAATCTTTAAAGACTGAATCCGATAAGATTACTTCAAAGGGGAAACTCAATTCATTACTAGAGAGAAGAGGGGGAGGAGAAACATAAGATACAACTATAATAGCAAAGCTTGCGATGCATCAAGATCGTGCCAAATCAAGAACACGAGAGAGAGAGATCAAACACATAGCTACTGGTACATACCCTCAGCCCCTAGGGAGAACTACTCACTCCTCATTATGGAGAGCACCAGGATGATGAAGATGGCCACCGGAGAGGGATTCCCTCCTCCGGTAGGGTGCTGGAACGGGTCTAGATTGGTTTTCGGTGGCTACGGAGGCTTCTGGTGGCGGAACTCCCGATATATTGTTTGTTCTGGAAGTTTTAGGGTACATGATTATATATGGGTGCAGGAAGTATGTCGGTGGAGCTTTGGGGGCCCCACGAGGTAGGGGGCGCGCCCTAGGTGGGGGGCGCGCCCCCCACCCTCGTGAGCACCTCCCTTGGCTCCTGACGTGGGGTCCAAGTCCATCCGATAGCTTTCCTTCCAAAAATAACTTCTCCAGTTGATTTCGTTCTGTTTCGACTCAGTTTTATATTCCTTTTCTTCGAAACACTGAAATAGGCAAAAAACAACAATTCTGGGCTGGGGGCGCGCCCCCACCCTCGTGAGCACCTCCCTTGGCTCCTGACGTGGGGTCCAAGTCCATCCGATAGCTTTCCTTCCAAAAATAACTTCTCCAGTTGATTTCGTTCTGTTTCGACTCAGTTTTATATTCCTTTTCTTCGAAACACTGAAATAGGCAAAAAACAACAATTCTGGGCTGGGCCTCCGGTTAATAGGTTAGTCCCAAACATAATATAAAAGTGGATAATAAACCCAATATTGCCCAAAACAGTAGATAACATAGCATGGAGCAATCAAAATATATAGATACGTTGGAGACATATCAGTGACAGACCGATTGCAGGAGCAGATGCAGACGTTATGAACGTTTGGCAAAAAGCTCAGTATGATGACTACTTGATTGTTTAGTGCACCATGCTTTACGGCTTAGAACCGGGACTTCAAAAATGTTTTGAAATATCACAGAACATATAAGATGGTCTAAGAGTTGAAATTGGTATTTCATACTCATGCTCATGTCGAGAGGTAGGAGACCTCTGACAATACTTTGCCTACAAAGATGGAGGAGAATAGCTCAACCAGTGAGCATGTGCTCAGATTGTCTGGGTACTACAATCACTTGAATCAAGTGGGAGTTAATCTTCCAAATAAGATAGTGATTGACAGAGTTTTCTAGTCACTGTCACCAAGTTACTATAACTTCATGATAAACTATAATATGCAAGGGATATGGAAAACAATTCCCAAGCTCTACGTGATGCTGAAATCGACGAAGGTAGAAATCAATAAAAACATCAAGTGTTGATGGTTGACAAGACCACTAGTTTCAAGAAAAGGGCAAAGGGAAGAAGGGGAACTTCAAGAAAAATGGCAAGAAAGTTGCTGCTCAAGTGAAGAAGCCCAAGTCTAGACCTAAGCCTGAGACTAGGTGTTTCTACTGCAAAGGGACTGGTCACTGGAAGTGGAACTGCCCTAGATACTTGGCGGATAAGAAGGATGGCAAAGTGAACAAAGGTATATTGGACATACATGTTATTTATGTGTACTTTGCTAGTGTTTATGGCAACCCCTCGGCATTTGATACTAGTTCAGTTGCTAAGAGTAGTAACTAGAAATGGGAGTTGCAGAATGATACTAGTTCAGTTGCTAAGAGTAGACCCAGAGATTATCAAAGGTCTCTTTCAGATCTGCAACCAAGGTTTCCTCTTTCCTGGATTTTACCACTATATCATCCACATAGGCATGAACATTACGCCCAATCTGATTATGAAGACAATTCTGCACACACCGTTGATAAGTCGCCTGCGCACTCCTAAGCCCAAAAGGCATAGATACATAGCAGAAAGCTCAAAAGGGAGTGATAAAAGCCATCTTCTTCTGATCTTTGACCGCCATCTTGATCTGATGATAACCTGAATAAGCATCCAACAAACTCGAACATGCGCACCCCGCCGTAGCATCGATGATCTAATCAATACGGGGGAAGGCAAAAGGATCAGCCGGACAAGCCTTGTTCAGATCGGTGTAATCCACACACATACGGCATGTGCCATTCTTTTTGAGTACAAGCACCGGGTTGGCTAACCACTCTGGGTGAAAGACTTCTACAATGAACCCGGCCGCCAAGAGCCGGGCCACCTCTTCTCCAATGGCCTTGCGCCTTTCTTCATTGAACCGTCGGAGAAACTGTTTGACAGGTTTAAACTTTGGATCAATATTGAGAGTGTGCTCAACGAGTTCTCTCAGGACACTCGGCATGTCTGAAGGTTTCCATGCAAAGATGTCCCGGTTCTCACGGATGAACTCGATGAGCGCGCTTTCCTATTTTGGATCCAAGTTTGCACTGATGATGAACTGCTTGGATGAGTCGCCAGGCACAAAGTCAACCATCCTGGTGTCATCAGCTGATTTGAATTTCAACACCGGCTCATGCTCTATTGTTGGTTTCTTTAATGACGTCATGTCTGCCGGGTCAACATGATCCTTGTAAAACTTCAACTCCTCTGTTGCGCAAACAGATCCAACATAGGCAGCATCACCTTCTTCACACTCCAAAGCTATTTTCTGGCTCCCATGTACTGTGATGGTACCTTATGGCCCGGCATCTTGAGCTGCAAATATACATAACACGGCCGAGCCATGAACTTGGCATAAGTCGGTCGTCCAAACAGAGCATGATATGGGCTTTTGATCTTAACCACCTCAAAGGCTAATTTTTCTGCTCTGGAGTCATACTCATCCCCAAAGGCTACTTCCAGTTCAATCTTACCCACTTGGTATGCCGACTTGCTAGGAACCACACCATGAAAAACAGTGTTGGATTGTTTAAGACTCTTATCAGTCAACCCCATCTAGCAGAACATCTCATAGTAGAGGATGTTGATGCTGCTGCCTCCATCCATGAGTACCTTAGTGAATTTGTATCCACCAACCTGAGGCGCCACTACCAAAGCCAAGTGACCCAGATTATCGACCCGGGGTGGGTGATCCTCTCTACTCCACACAATAGGCTGCTCTGACCAACGTAAGTAACATGGAATCGCCGGCTCAACGGCATTGACGACCCTCTTGTGAAGCTTCTGGTCCCTCTTACATAAACTAGTGGTGAATACATGGTATTGCCCACTATTTAGTTGTTTTGGGTTGCTCTGATATCCGGACTGTTGCTGCTGATTACCTTGGCCAGGTTGTGGATTATATCCTCCTTGGTTACCAGGATGGCTCTGACCGTGAAATCCTCCTCCACCTGAACCGACGCCCGGGCCTTGGAAACTGCCTCCACCTGAACCGCCACCTGGACCGTGACCTCCCTCAAACGCGTTTGAATTTTTAAACGCCTTCATGATCGCACAATCATTCCACAGGTGGGTTGCTGGCTTCTCCCGGGTGTCGTGCCTTGGACAAGGTTCATTCAATAGTTTCTCAAGGGTGGAACCTGACCCGCTCGACCGAGGGAGTTGTCTGCCCTTGCGCTGTTGATTTTCGCCATGCGCATTGGTGTTAGCAACAAACTCATCAGCCTTACGTTTATTACCTCCTTGATTTGCCGGGTTATGCTGGTGACCCTTGCCGTTGCCGTTCTTCTTTCCCTTCGCTGCTTTTCTTCAGCAGACACCGGGTCCTTGGTACTGTCAGAATTAGCATACTTGACAAGAGCCACCATCAACTGGACCATGTAATTGCAATCACGTTTGTGCCGCCCCAACTTATGCTTCAGAGGTTCAAACGGCAATTTTTCTCCAACATCAAGACTGTTGAGCCGGCATCCATCTTATCAGATGAATGTATTATCTCCTTGACTTGGCGCACCAATGGGTCGTAGACTCGCTGTCCTCTTGCTTACAATTAGTTAGGTCCACAATCGACACAGGCTGCTTACATGTGTCTTTGAAGTTCTGGATGAACCGGGCCTTCAACTCCGCCCATGAGCCGATCGAATTGGGTGGTAACCCCTTCAACCAATTACGAGCTGTTCCATCCAACATCATGGTGAAATAATTAGCCATTGCTGCATCGCTGACCTCTAACAACTCCATAGCCATCTCATAACTCTCAACCCAAGCCCCAGACTGCAAGTCAGCCATATAATTAGGCACCTTACGAGGCCCTTTAAAGTGCTTGGGAAAATGCTCATTAGGTATGGCCGACACCAAGCAAGGGACTCCTGCGGTTCTCGTGGCCACTCCTGCCTCGACTGGGGTTGCTGGATAAGCCGGAAAAGGTTGATGAACCGCCTGATCTGCTGCCAGTTGAACTGCTCGTTCCGCCTCTTGTCGAATCCTCTCCTGATCCGCCAAGTTAAGGGCTCCGGCCCGCACCGGCTCATGCCTGTGTGGCCGGTTGCGGCATTGAGCATTGCTTGACATGTCTGTGGATTCCATATGCCTACTGTAGCTCGGGCTCCGGGTTGCGCGAGGAGTTGAATGGATCCTGTCTCGACTGTAGGAGTACGCATCCTGCTGTGCTAGAGCTGCTTGAAGAAGTTCTCTTACCCTCCGCGTTTCGACCGCCGCCGGTGAGTCACCTTCCAAGGGGAGAGCCGCCAAATGAGCCGATGCTGCGATGAGGTTTTCCAAGGGGTTGGAGAAGTGACCCGGCGGTGTTGGTATGTAATGAGGCGGAGCGGTAACGATACGAGGTGGTTCCACGGCACGCGGCTGGACCGGCGCGTCGGGTGTCGTGATCTGGCGTGCCTCCAATGGGTTGCTTCCCCCAGCTCCGGGTGTATGGAATAGGTTCCTAGGATCAAGCGTCAGAGGTAGACGTGACTGAGTTTTCTAATGCCTTCTCCTCATGACCTCGTTTGACGCGTTCAGTTCCACCGACAGCCGGAAGGTCTCCACTTGAAGCTGTTGAGCATGAATGTCCAGAGCCGCCCGTTCCGCTGCCATCCTAGCTTCCTCTGCGGCCATATTTTCCTTAGCTTGCACCCTCTCTTCACGTACACGTGCCACCTTTGTGTCATGCTAGGCTTTATCCGTGGATCTACCACAGCAGTCAACAGAGTTGTCAGTTTTTCCATGAGGTCCATTAGAATCTGAGCCGGGGGTGCGCGGGGTCTCCCGACCCGGCTGCGGCCGACCCGGTAGTTGTTGCCGCTGGTGCTGTGGAGTTCTGTCCGGGTTGTGTCCCTGGCATGAAGACTCCAGTCCAATTCGGCGGCTCAAGGGAGTCCGAAATACTGCCGCTATCGAAACAGCCCCTGAGCATGCCATCCTGCAGCTGGTACAAAGAGTCTGTCTCGCCCGTTGATGATGCAGTGTCAGAACAGACGGTCGTCTCACCGCCCTCCACCGATCCTTCAGAGTATTCACCACCATGGATGCAGCCTATGAAGGCATGCTTCACGACAGATTGAACACGGGTGGTCTTTGCGTGCTGAGCCGTTTAGATGAGGTTGGTGTGGACATCCGGCTCAGGGCCTGACTCGCCGATCCGGCCGATGAAGACATGAATTTCGCCGAAGGGGACCCGGTACCCGTACTCAATCGAGCCGGCCTCGGGGCCCCAGCCTTCGTCGTTGATGTAGAGCTTGTCGCGACGACTCTTGGTCATCCGGCCCATAGCGTATCCCTTGAGCCCTTCGAAGTTGCCCTCCAAGAACTCAAATCCATCGTGCACTGGCCCCACGGTGGGCGTCAACTGTTGTGGAATTTTCACGGCAGATGTCCTAGAGAAAGGACTTAGTTGTAGGGACATCGCAACTAGGAAGCTTAAAGGGGTTAATCGGGACAAAGGACACGAGAGGTTTTATACTAGTTCGGCCCCTTACGATGAAGGTAATAGCCTACGTCTAGTTGTGTTGGTATCGTTGAGGTTTCGGTCACCAAGAGGCTCAACTCGCCGGCTTGGTTGTCGATCTCTTGTTTCTTGCCCTAAGCTGCCACCGGGTCATCCCCTTATATATACGGGTTGACGCCTGGTGGCCTACAGAGTCCCGGTCGGCTCATAATCGTGTCCGGCTTGATGACTTCCTTTACATGCCTTTCTTTACATGTCTTTCCTTACATACGACGGTTCGCAATATTGGGCCTTAAGCCACCGCTAGGCCTTTGGGCCTTCTATAATATTTGATAAACTATCATCTTAAGGTTTACTGGGCTTCTTGTGTAACCCGCCATTGGGGCTGACCCGGCCCCTCCTTGGTGGGTCATAACTGATAGTTATATCCCCAATAGTCGTATTCACGTTAAATAGGGAACCATCTAAATCCGGTGCGACAAGACCATATGAACTGTGGTTTGGCTAGAAACCTCAGTTGTCGTTTCTTAAAGTTTGGGGATGCGATGCTTATGTGAGAAAGTTTCAACCTGATAAGCTCAAACCCAAATCGGAAAAATGTGTCTTCATAGAATACCCAAAGGAAACTGTTGGGTACACCTTCTATCACAGATCCAAAGGCAAGATCTTTGTTGCTAAAAGTGGATCCTTTCTAGAGAAGGAGTTTCTCTCGAAAGAAGTGAGTGGGAGGAATGTAGAACTTGATGAGGTAATTGTATCTTCTCCCGAATTGGAAAGTAGTTCATCACAGAAATCAGTTCTAGTGATCTCTACACCAATTAGTGAGGAAGCTAATGATGATGATCATGAAACTTCAGATCAAGTTACTACCGAACCTCGTAAGACAACCATAGTATGGTCCGCACAAGTGCGGTACTGTAATCCTTTCTAGAAGTCATGTTACTAGACCGTGACAAACCTACGAACTATGAGGTAGCGATGATGAGCCTAGATTCCGCGAAATGGCTTGAGGCCATGAAATCTGAGATGGGATCCATGTATGTGAACAAAGTATGGACTTTCATTGACTTGCCCGATGATCGGTGAGTCATTAAGAATAAATGGATCTTTAAGAAGAAGACAGACGCTGATAGTAGTGTTACTATCTACAAAGCTCGAATTGTCGCAAAATGTTTTCGACAAGTTCAAGGTATTGACTATGATGAGATTTTCTCACTCGTATTGATGCTTAAAACTCTGTCCGAATCATGTTAGCAGTTGCCGCATTTTATGAAATCTGGCAAATGGATGTCAAAACTATATTCCTTAATGGATTTCTTAAAGAAGAGTTGTATATGATGCAACCAGAAGGTTTTGTCGATCCTAAAGGTGCTAACAAAGTGAGGAAGCTCTAGCGATCCATTTATGGACTAGTGCAAGCATCTCGGAGTTGGAATATATGCTTTGATAAAGTGATCAAAGCATTTGGTTTTATGCAGATCACTCGACAGCGGTCAAAATTATCCTGGCAAGGGAGTACTATAGTAATCTAGGACTAGATCACTGGACAGCGGTCAAAATTATCCTTAGAGGAATAAGGAAATATTTCTCGGTTATGGATGTGATAAAAGAGTTCGTCGTAAAGAGTTACGTCGATGCAAGCTTTTTACATCGATCTAGATGACTCTAAGTCTCGATCTGGATACATATTGCAAGTGGGAGCAATTAGCTAGAGTAGCTCCGTGCAGAGCATTGTAGACATAGAAATTTCCGAATTACATATGGATCTGAATGTTGCAGACCCATAGGCTAAACTTCTCTCACAAGAAAAAAATGATCACTCTTTGGTGTTAATCACATAGCGATGTGAACTAGATTATTGACTCTAGTAAACCCTTTGGGTATTAGTCACATGGAGATGTGAACTAATCACATAAAGATGTGAACTAGATTATTGACTCTAGTGCAAGTGGGAGACTGAAGGAAATATGCCCTAGAGGCAATAATAAAGTTATTATATATTTCCTTATATCATGATAAATGTTTATTATTCATGCTAGACTTGTATTAACAGAAAACTTAGTACGTGTGTGAATGCATAGACAAATAGGGTGTCACAAGTATGCCTCTACTTGACTATCTCGTTGAATCAAAGATGGTTAAATTTCCTAGCCATAGACATGAGTTGTCATTTGATTAATGGGATCACATCATTAGAGAATGATGTGATTGACTTTACCCATTCCGTTAGCTTAGCGCGACGATCATTTAGTTTGTTGCTATTGCTTTCTTCATGACTTATACATGTTCCTATAACTATGAGATTATGCAACCCCCGAGTACCGGAGGAACACTTTGTGTGCTACCAAACATCACAACGTAACTCGGTGATTATAAAGGTGCTTTACAGGTGTCTCCGATTGTGCTCGTTGAGTTGGCATTGATCGAGATTAGAATTTGTCACTCCGATTGTCGGAGAGGTGTCTCTGGGCCCTCTCAGTAATGCACATCACTATAAGCCTTGCAAGCATTTTGACTAATGAGTTAGTTGCGGAATAGTGCATTACGGAATGAGTAAAGAGACTTGCCGGTAACGAGATTGAACTAGGTATTGAGATACCGACGATCAAATCTCGGGCAAGTAACATACCGATGACAAAGGGAACAACGTATGTTGTTATGCGGTTTGACCGATAAAACATCTTCGTAGAAAATGTAGGAACCAATATGAGCATCCAGGTTCCACTATTGGTTATTGACCGGAGACGAGTCTCGGTGATGTCTACATAGTTCTCGAACCCGTAGGGTCCGCACGCTTAAAGTTCGGTGACGATCGGTATTATGAGTTTATGTGATTTGTTATACTGAAGGTAGTTCGGAGTCCCAGATGAGATCGGGGACATGACGAGGAGTCTCGAAATGATCGAGACGTAAAGATCGATATACTGGACGACTATATTCGGACATCGGAAAGGTTCCGAGTGATTCGGGTATTTTTCGGAGTACCGGGCAGTTACGGAAATACGAGGAAGAAGTATTGGGCCTCATGGGCCAAGTGGTGGAAGAGAGGAGGCAGGGCACGCGGCCCCCCTATCCCAAACCGAATTGGACTAGGGCTCCAGCCCCCATGTCCTCCTTTCCTCCCTCTCCTTCCTCCTCCCCTTCCGCCTTCCTTTCCCCCTCCCAGTAGGAGTAGGAAAGGGGAGTCCTACTCCTACTAGGAGGAGGACTCCTCCTCCTGGTGCGCCCTAGGAGGGCCGGCCGGCCTCCCCCCTTGCTCCTTTATATACGGGGGTAGGGGGCACCTTAGAACACACAAGTTGATCTGTTGATCTCTCCCAGCCGTCTGCAGTTGTAACACCCACGATGCGGCTATATCTCCCACGTGTCGAAGCATGACTTAGAGGCATAACCACATGGTAGGCATGTCGCAAGAGGGGTAATCTTTACACATCCCATGTACTGAATAAGAAAGGGATAATTAGTTGGCTTACAATTACCACTTCACACAATACATTTATATAGCATTACATCATCCAGATACAATCAAGGTCCGGCTACGGAACCACATAAGGAAAGACAACCCCTAATGCAAAACATACCGATCGCCCCAACTGGGCTCCACTATTGATCGTCCGGAAAGGAAACATAGTAACGTCTAGAATCCTCGTCGAACTCCCACTTGAGTTCGGTCGTGTCCCCTGCACTGGCATCATCGGCACATGCATCTGGTTTTGGAAGTAATCTGTGAGTCACGGGGACTCAGCAATCTCACACCCTCGCAATCAAGACAATTTAAGCTTTTGGGTAGGAAAAGGTAGTAAGGTGGAGCTGCAGCAAGCACTAGCATATGCGGAGGTTAACTTACGCAAATGAGAGCAAGAAGAGAAGCAAAACACGGGCGAGAAGCTATAAGATCAAGAAGTGATCCTCAAACTACTTACGTTCAAGCATAACACGAGACCGTGTTCTCTTCCCGGACTCCACCGAAAAGAGACCATCACGGCTATACACACGGTTGATTCATTTTAAATTAAATTAAGTGTCAGGTTTTCTACAACCGGATATTATCAAATTCCCATCTGCCCATAACCGCGGGCACGAATTTCGAAAGTTCAAAACCCTACAGGGTGTCCCAACTTAGCCCATCACAAGCTCTCACGGTCAACGAAGGATATTCCTTCTCCCAGGACGGCCCGATCAGACTCGGAATCCCGGTTACAAGACATTTCAAAAGTGGTAAAACAAGACCAGCAAAGCCACCCGAATGTGCCAACAAATCCCGATAGGAGCTGCACATATCTCATTCTCAGGGCACACCGAATTGTTCAAACTTCCGGTAGGCCAGCCCAGAGTTGCCCCTGGTGGCCACCGGCGGCTGACAAGTTGGACCAACACTCAGAGGAGCACTGGCCCGGGGGTTTAAAATAAAGATGACCCTTGAGTCCATGGAACCCAAGGAAAAAGGCTTAGGTGGCAAATGGTAAAACCAAGGTTGGGCCTTGCTGGAGGAGTTTTATTCAAGGCGAACTGTCAAGGGGTTCCCATTATAACCCAACCGCGTAAGGAACGCAAAATCAAGGAACATAACACCGGTATGACGGAAACTAGGGCGGCAAGAGTGGAACAAAACACCAGGCATAAGGCCGAGCCTTCGACCCTTTACCAAGTATATAGGTGCA
Source organism: Triticum aestivum (assembly GCF_018294505.1). Classification (NCBI taxonomy): domain Eukaryota; kingdom Viridiplantae; phylum Streptophyta; class Magnoliopsida; order Poales; family Poaceae; genus Triticum; species Triticum aestivum. The sequence goes on from NC_057803.1 coordinate 368,233,899, forward strand.
TCAAAGTAAACAAGATATAATAGTAATGATATCCCAACAATAATCATGTTCCAACAAGGAACAAGCTCCATCTTCACCTGCAACTAGCAACACTATAAGAGGGGCTGAGCAAAGCGGTAACATAGCCAAACAATGGTTTGCTAGGAAAAGGTGGGTTAGAGGCTTGACATGGCAATACGGGAGGCATTATATATAAAGTGGTAGGTATCGTGGAATAGCAATAGAACAAGCAACTAGCAAGCAAACATAGAAGTGATTTCGAGGGTATGGTCATCTTGCCTGCAAAGTTCTCCGAGTTGACGTAAGCTTGATCCTTGTAAGCGTACTCAACGGGTTCCTCGGTCATGTAATCGTCTCCCGGCTCTACCCAAGGCAATAACACAAGCAAAGGAAACAACAATCAACCACGGTGCAATGCGCAAGCAACATGATGCAAAACATGGCATGATATGTGGGATGTGATATGCAATGCGTATGCGTGCTCCGGAAGGAAAAGATTGAACCAGGCCTCAACCTGGAAAACCAAGAGTGCCGCTAGAAAGATGAGTTAATTTCGGTCGAAATCGATATAAAGATCACCGGAATCGGATGCACGGTTTGCAAATGGCAAGAAAAACAATGATGGCACACTTCTGCGATTACAGAATGATGCCATCTAGAATGCAACAATAAACTAAGATACTGCACTCCAACATAGAAATAAAGCACATGGCAGTGATCTACTCAAAATGCTTGACAAAAGATGAACACTAAGCTCCGGCTTAATCCCACAACAGCAGGTTCAAACAAGCATGGCAAAAGGGCAAAAGATATCAGCTTCACAGACTTGGTGAAAATAACATCTCAGGAATTAACATCGGGAAGCAATGTTTAGAGCAAGATAACAACATGCTACAGGAATAGACCATAGCAATACAAGACATGTCATGAATCTACTCAAAGCATATAACAAAAGTCCCTTACTGACCATAAGCCAAAAAGGATCGGAAGATATGATGGCACCCATGTAAACATAGCAAGTTTCGTCAACAGATTCAGACTTAGCATAAAACTGGACATGGCAAAAACAGAATTATGAAGGCCTCTTTGCGAGCTCTATTCACCCACCACAAGGCATTGCATGACAAGCTAAGCATACTGCCAGCAAGAAGACATGTTCATGAAGCTAACCATGGCAAGAACAAACTCATAACATGCATGGATCAACTACAACAACCTTGGCAAAATTGATTAACACGTAAACAATCTGCCAAGAACATTTTATAGCCATAGTAGAGCAAGATTGAGTCATGCTAGGGCTCTCCATAAATGCAAACAGGGACGTGGATGGATAGAGCATAACCATCTGTCCAAATCATCCTTACTGAACAAACTCAAAAGAAGCATGGATCTCTCTGTAACAACATGAATGCATGGCATAAAAATAACAGCAGGGAAGTGACTTAGTGAAATTCTAAGTCCCTGAAAACATCAATATTATGAGAGCTACTTTGCATGCTTGTGCTAGACACCACATTGATCACAAAAATAAATGGCATACACTCCTGTAAAGATGGCATGGCATAGCCCAAAACACATGTAGAGCTCATGCCCATGTGCAGCCCACAATAATCATGGCAAAAATGACAAATGCTCATGATCTGCTAAGAAACAGGAACTAACATTTTATAGCACTCTTGCATCAACAATTTGGGCATCAAGATGGACTCGAACAAGCATGGCACAATGGAACAAAATAAAGACCACATCCAGATGAACATTTTGATATATGGCATGCACAAAACGGAGCTACGGATGCGGAGTTATGATGCAATGAACATGAGATGAAAAATGTTAGGGACTTAGGGGAAAACGGGGTCAACCTAGGGTTTTCCAGATCTGGATCTGGCACGCGGTTCGAGGTTCACCGTAGAAGGGGTTCGCCGGAGTGGAGGGGACGGTGGTGGCCGGATCCTTGCTGGAGACGGAGCGGGGAGGCGGCGAGGAGGCAGGACGGCGAGGGCGGAGCGCGGCGCCGGCGGAGGAGGCAGGT